>NC_041407.2:37394157-37694157 GCF_900747795.2 Erpetoichthys calabaricus
TAATAATAATAATAATAATAATGCATTTTATTTATAGGGGCACTTTACATTAGCAGTAAATCTGAAAGTGCAACATAAAAAGTTTAAACAAAGGCAAGGTAAGATAAAAACAGAGATAAAACAACAATAATTATAGCTTTCTTGTTAATAAGCTTTCCTAAATAGAAAAGTCTTCAGCTGTTTTTTAAAACAGCCCACAATCTGCTGTGTTCTTAGATAGATAGAGGCTCTCTGGTAGGGCATTCCAGAGCCGTGGAGCAAGGGCTGCAAAGGCTCGGTCTCCCATTGTATGAAGTTTGGTCACAGGGGGGCAAAGGCGGTAGGTATTTGTAAAACGGAGGTTTCTTGAAGTGGATTGTAATATAAGGAGTTCTTTAAGATATGGTGGAGCATTTCCATGGATACACTGGTGAGTGAACAAACAGAGTTTGTATTCGATATGGAGATGGATAGGGAGCCAATGAAGTGACCGAAGGATTGGTGAGATGTGTTCATATTTCCACACCCTCATCAGGATTCTTGCAGCACTATTTTGAATTTGTTGGAGCTTTTGAAGGCTCTTGTTGGGTGTCCCGATGAGGAGTGCATTACAATAGTCCAGTCTGGATGAGACAAAGGCATGAACCAGCTTTTCAGCATCACAGAGGGAGAGGTAGGGGCAGAGTTTGGCTATGTTTTGGAGATGAAGGAATGCAATTTTACAAAGGTGATGGATATGTCTATCAAATGACAGATGGGAGTCTAACTTGACACCCAGATTTGTAACAGAAGGGTAGAGGGTAATGGTACGGTCAGAAAAGGAAAAACAATTTACAGAGGAACGAAGTTGATGGGAGGTGCCAATTAAAACAGCTTCAGTTTTGGTGCTGTTCAGTTTGAGGAAGTTGGTATATTGTGGTATATTGCCATGTTACTGTCATACAGATGCACAAAGGAGATCTTATCGATTTGTACTACCACGCATAGTTTGCTATTGTCTTATATCTTAAAGTCCCATTTCTGGGTGAATCTTTCTGTAGGTACTTTGGTTCCCTCGCACATCCCCAAAATGTGCAGGTTTGGTTGACCTCATATGTTGATGAGTTTCTGAATGTGTGCACACCCCAGCAAGGGTTGGTTCTCATCGTTCAACGTGTATTACCAGAATAAGCTCAGAACTCTTTTGATCTTATAGGAATACTCAGTGGCAGGGGGTGGTGGGAGTCTTCCTCGGTGTCTGTAATGCACCCTTTGAATTACCAAAATGGTGCCCCTTGGTGTCCATCTTGCAGATGGGTGGGGGCTTTTGGGTCCGGAGTGCTCTTTAACTTTCATAGCCAACCTTAACTTTCATAAAAGGTGCCGCTCGGGTGATGGCAGCCACCTATGTTGCCTAATGGATTGACCGGCTCTGGGAAAATCAAACCCAAAAATGATATATTCTTTTATGGTACTTACCCCAAGTAGTGTGTAGGGATGGTGAAGAAAAAAAAAAAGTATTCTAATTTTTAATGTAAAACAAAGACAGCAAAATTTTCTGATAAAGTGGCATCTATAGTGAAGAATGCTGGACAACAGCAAACAATATTAAAAACACACATGAAAAAATCCCATGTTAGTCATGTTACATAATCTCCATTTTAAGTCATCCAGCTATATACTGTCAACTTCCAAAACATATTTATTTTTACAAAAAATATTATTATATAGATAATTTCTAGAAAACTCTATTGTGAACAAAAATTGAACACTCAGACATTAGCAAGCATTTAAATTGTAGACCTTCCTCCTGTCATTACATTTACAGTGCCCTCCATAATGTTTGGGATAAAGACACATTTTTCCTTGATTTTCCCCTCTCTCTCCACAGTTTAAAAGTACAAATCAAACAATTCAGACGTGATAAGAGATATAAAAAGATGTCATTTTTCTGCGGAGTATTCCTTTAAACTGAATTAAAAGAGCAAGAAAATGGAGGGATAAATGCCTTCATGTGGAAGCAGGGTGCTTCCGGAATCGCTCGAGTGATGAGCAAGACAAGCTTTTTTCAAACTGTAAAATGTTATGGTTTCCAGAAGAAAGCTAACTTGTCCAATTTGACTAATTAATTTCAATGCTACAATTTTTCTTCTATACATATTGCTTGCCAGGATGTTCACTTCCTTGAATGTACAGATTGAAAGGAAATCTTTGGAAAGGTTCTATAGAATCACTCCTTTGCTATAACAATTCAGGTAAAGTTCCTTTTTTTTCAACTTTATTGATTTTATTGTAATCATTCCAAATAGACAGATCAAATTTTAACAAAAAATATAAAACATCAGTTACCCACTGACCTTAAAGAGGAGAGTTAGGATTCTTCTAGTTTAGCAAAATAAGTCTGCGTGCCAATAGTGTAGTGAAGGCAATCACAGTTTGTTTGTCCTTCTCCACTTTAAGCCCATCTGGAAGAACACCAAACACAGCTGTTAGTGGGTTAGGAGGGATTGTGACACCAAGGCTGTCTGAAAGGCATTTAAAAATTTTTGTCCAGAATGATGTTAATTTGGTGCAGGCCCAAAACATGTGGCCCAGTGAGGCTGGGACTTGATTGCAGCGTTCGCAGGTTGGATCTTGCCCTGGAAACATTTTGGACAATTTTAAGTGAGACAGATTTGCTCGATATATTATTTTAAGTTGAATAATTGCATGCTTTGCGCATATGGAGCTCGAGTGAATTCTCTGCATTGCTACCTTCCACTCCTTTTCTGATATGTTGAGTGATAGATCTTTTTCCCATTGTTCTCTTGGATTTTTGAAAGGGATAGACTGTAAAATGATTTTATATATTGCAGAAATGCTGTCTGAGTCCTCCAGACGAGCAATATTTTTTCCAGCATAGAGGAAGGTGCGAGATAGGGGAAATCGGGCAGGTTCTGTTTGACAAAGTTACTAATTTGAAGATAGTGAAAGAAATGTGTTGCTGGAATGTTAAATTTGGAATATAATTGTTCATAGGATGCAAAGATATTGTCTATATAAAGATCTCTAAGCAATTTAATCCTTAATGGATACGTGGATGTTTTGAGTTCCAAATAAATGAGGTTACGGTTGAATCCATTTGCTTAAAAAATGATTTATTGATGTATATTGGAATGTTTTGAAATAAAAAGAGAAGCTTAGGGAGGATATTCATCTTTACAATGTTAATTTTTCCAGCTAGAGTGAGATGAAGGGTTGACCATTTATGCAAGTCTTGCTTAATTTTTTCCATACAAACAGCGAAATTTTGTTGATAAAGGGCTTTATATTTACTTGTGATATTTACCCCTAGGTATTTAAACTGATCTGCAATGATAAAAGGGAAGGTGTCTAATCTGATATTGTATGCTTGGGAATTCACTGGAAAGAGCACACTTTTATGCGAATTAATTCTGAGACCAGTGATCTTTTGAAATTCTGTAAGTGCTGTTAAGACTGCAGGCGCAGTATTTTGTTGGTCTGATATATACAAAACCATATCATCTGCATATAGAGAAATTTTCTGTTCAAGTCCTTCTCTGAAAATCCCCTTTATCTGGTAAGCATTTTGACAGTGAACTGCCAGTGGTTCAATGGCGATTGCAAATAGCAGTGGTGACAAGGGGAATCCTTGTCTAGTACCACGTTCTAGTTTAAAGTAGTCTGAACAAATGCTGTTAATACAAACTGAAACGTCTGGATTGGTATACAGTAGTTTGATCCATCCACAAATGTTCAGGCCAAACCCAAATTTCTCTAATGTAGTGAAAAGATAGTTCCACTCAATCATATCAAATGCTTTTTTTGCATCCAACGATAATAATATCTCTGGGTCGTTTGACTTTTCTGGTGAATATATTACATTAAACAGGAGTTGAAGATTGGAAAGCTAAGTGTTGGCCTTTAATAAATCCAGTTTGATCTTGTGATATTACCGAAGGCAGCACTTTCTCCATCCTTCTAGCTAGAACTTTGGAGAGTATCTTAACATCATTATTCAGAAGTGAAATTGGTCTGTATGATGCACATTGTAATAAGTCTTTATTTTGTTTAGGAAAGATGGTGATTAATACTTGGCAAAAAGTTTGAGGTAGAATTTGATTGTCTCTAGCTTCTGTAAATGTTGCTAATAAGAGGGGAGCTAGCTGAGTGGAGAATTTCTTATAAAATTCTACAGGGTAGCCATCAGGTCCTGCTGCTTTCCCACTTTGAAGTGACTTTATAGCATCTAGTAACTCTTGACAGTGCCAAAGGTTTATCCAGTTCCTCTGCACTAAAAGTATCTATTTGTGGTATCTGTAATGTATCTAGAAATGCATTAGATTGTGAGTTGTCTTCTTTAAACTCAGTAAAATTCCATTACAACGAACTGTCAGGGACCTAAAAAATATTTCGTTGTAATGAAAATTTCGTTGTAATGAGATTCTGTATTTGTTGCTATAGTGCGTTCTTTAACTTGTGTCCAGGCATTTGCAATCATTTCAGTAGGTTCTTTTGCATTCATTTTAATCTTCTCCTGTCTACAAGTTATGCTGATGAGAATTTTTCTCAGCATTTCCTTGTGATAATACACTTTCAGGGTGGGAATGATGCCCAAACCCAATGGCTGAAGCACTGCTGTGCAATTGGGTGGGAGGAATTCAACATGTACATTATCTAAATGCGGAAGCATGTTGTGGGCAGCACGGTTAGCAATCAGAAGCCGAATTATCCTTTTCTTCTTTTTCATATTGTGAGGTTTCTTAACTCTTTTGGGATTCCCCCCCCACCCAATGGGAATGTCACAACGTCACGCTGAAGTGCGTCCCGAATCGCGATTGCCGAGTCTGTGGAAGATTGTTTGTCCGTTGCTGGGGCAGGTCAACAGCAGGCTCACAGTGCTGCAGCGAAGTGGCATAGAAGCAAATCATAAAAGATTGTGATCGCACTAAAAGTCCCTGTCTTGCACCCCAAAACATGAGGCTGAGTCTCAGTACTTTTGCAAAACCAGCATTATTCAGCTTGAAACAGGAACAGCACGGTTATTTATTTTAGCGTAATCTACCACTCTTCTATAAACAGACACAGCAGTCAGACAGGGTGGTGACCAGGTTAGTGGCCAAGTAATCCTGTTTCCTGCATTTACAATGTTCCTTCCATCACCCATTGAGATCTTTTTTGTTTGCTTCAGTGCCGAGCCGCAGCAGAGCTGTGAGCCTTCTGTTGCCCCACCAACAGATAAACAGTCTTCCATAGACGCGGTGATTGCACTTCAGGACACTCTTCAGTGTGTTATCCAGTTGGGGGAGGTCCCAAGAGAGTTTAGAAACCTTAGATTTTCTTGAACTAGCATCACTGAACCACATAAAAACGGCTTTTTCAACGTCTTCAAATGCAGCAGCTCGCATACATTTGAACCCAAGATTTTTCTTCTTTTTTTGCTCGGTCTTTCAAGAAAGTTGACAGTGTTGATTGCGAAATTCCGAATTCACTGGCAACGTCTTTTTTTTGCTACAATCGAGAGCTGCAAAAATGTAAAGTTTTATTTTCTAATATGAACTGTTAACGTTTTTTTCATGTCTGCCATTTCTATAGGAGGGTGACAATGAGTTAAATTCCAGTGGATGTTTTTGAAATGTTAACGAGCAATAACCAAAAGGTATCACTGAAAACCACTGAAAACAAAAACAGCAAAAAAAAAAAAAAAAAAAACAGTACGAGGAAAGTTCGAAGAAAGAATTTTTTTTTTTACAATGTTTCTATTTGGGGACTGTTGTGGACAACTGAGCTGCGACGACAGAACTAACTGCTCTGTGGATAATTCAATCAGGCATTTCAAGGTCTTTTGGGCACTTTGTTGTAATGAAAGTATCTGCTGAATGTACTTTGTAGTAACAAGATTTCTATAGACTCATGTCATATGGGGAAACTGTCGGGACTATAAAAATACTTCATTGTAATGAAAATTTCGTTGTAAAGATATTCGTTGTAACGGAATTTTACCTGTATTTAAATTTACATGGACCTGCAAATATTAGCACGCAAGACAGTGGTGTAATTTTCCCAAAATGTCTCAGAAACTATTTTAAAGGAGGGAGATCACAATTCACCATGATCCATAATGAAAAATAAAGAGAGATGGAAACTGCAAAATGAGTGTAAAATGGTTTCATATTTTATTGCAGCATTGCTCCAGGAGTGTTAGCTTTGGGCTTTTCTCCAAACACCTGGAATGAAGACAGTATAATAATGCTAGTAATAATTCTTTACATGTATATAGTGCTTTTCTCACTAGTTAAAGTGCTTCTGTGAGTTGGGTGCCACTTCGACCAGCACTAATGTGTAGAATCCACCTAGATGATATGACAGCAGCCATTTTTTTGCATTACTACGCTCACCACACAATAGTTGTTAAGTGGTGAACAGAGAGAGATAGCCAATTAGACATAGTGAAAGATTAGGGGACCAGAATGACAAGGCCATGGTGGGCAATTTAGCCAGGACATCTGGAAACACCCTACTCTTTACAAAGGATGCCCAGGGATCTTTTATGAACATAGAGAGTCAGGACCTCAGTTTTACATAACATCCAAAGGATGGCACAATTTTTACAGCATAGTGTCCCCATCACTGCATTGGGATCCACATTCAGGCCACAGTTCTATACAGCGCTGTTGGATTCCATGAGAGCACACGGTATTTTCTATAAGAAACTTTCTTGTGCGCACACAAAAATATCTCATGAGCATGCAAAACTTTCTAATGTGCACGTAAAAAGATCTAACTATTCAGTCCATCCATTCAGGGTCGTGCCAGCCCCAGCAAGCATCAGACATGAGGCAGAAGCAATCCCTGGACGGGGAGATAGCTCATTGCAAGGTGAATACGAGCACACACATGCACTAGCGTCAATTTAGCATCACCAAATGCCCTAACCTGCATGTGTTAAGAAGGAAACTGAAGCACAGCAAGTAAACCCACCTGGAAAACATCAAAACTCTAGGCAGGGAACACCTGGGACGTGCCCCTGTAACTGCAAGGCAGCAGCGCTAGCACTGTGCTACTGTGCCCCCAACATGTTTAATTATTAACAGTATAAATGATTTAAATGGAGCTAACAATTTATCTGTAAAATTTAATATACATGCTTTAATGCATTTCATCATGAAAATAATATCAAGTATAAATCTTTGGATTCTAAATGTTCTGTAACGTCATGAATTTAATATATTCTGTGTGGCAATCACTGCATGGGGAAGAGAAAAGCCATTTAAGAAACAAGTAGCAATTAATGACTGTTTTGGGGAGTCACTTAAAATATGAAGCATTTAACATGCTACTTTAGTTATGATGAGATTTGAGAAACTTGAGAAAATAAACGTCTGTTTTAAGATGAAGTTTATGATGTTCTGCTTTAATGTTGAAAAAACTACTAAATTAAAGTGGAAATTTCGAGATTAATGTTGAAAATTTGCCTTTGATATATGAAATAAAGTACAAGATTAAAGTTGAAACTTCTAGATTAAAGTCGAAATGTCATCTGTAATCATAAAATAAACCTTTTATTTCTTCACTATCCCTATTTTTTTTGTCTGTAACCCTAATACTCTTGTGAGTATGCAAAATAAGATTTCCTTTTTTGTTCATGTCCCTTTAGGGGCTCTGTATCATACTGATAAATGTAATCCGATGAACACAAATATGCAAAGAATTCCAAATAAGTAAAATGAGGGTTTCAAACTTAACTGGAGAAATAAAAGCAGAGCTCCAGCAGAGGTGCCAGGAAAGCAATTGTGTTAGTGACTGTTGGCTCCCGTTATCATGTTGTTTGGCTCTTTGTCTATTATTTGTATAATTCAGCAAAATTAATAGTATCCATTATTGGTACGTATTATTAGCTCATATAAGTTACGTTTTAGATAAGTTTCCAAGCTATACATTAACTGTAAAATATACTAAAGACCTTATTCTTTACAAAAATAAGTTCACCAAGTTTCATTTCAGTTTTTACAAAAGTCTTGTGAAACTAACAAGATATAATCAAATCTAAAACATGTGTTTTTGGTTCCTGTGGTTTCGTACTTTGTATTAAATATTTTACTGAAGGCTAGTATCCCAGTCTTTATTGTCAATTAACAGATTTGTCGTTGATAACATTTTCATTCTCCACCAAGATTTAACTGCTTATTTACTGATCTTGACTGCATCTAACTGCTGCATAAGTGGTAAATACAAATGAAAATAAACATAAAGCATAAACAGTTTTGAATATTTAATAAAGGTTATAGTTTAGTTTAAACATTATATTACAACCATGTGAATTAAGGGACCTGTGTAATGTTTTGAAAGTTAAACCCAGACAATAGCACAATGATTTAAAGTGTGCTTTTTCTTAAAGAGTACGTCTTGGTTAAAGGTGGCTCACAGAAAAAAAAAAAATCTATTTATATCCGCGAGGTAATGAGGTGAAATTATACTGTCGCCATCAGACCCTGGCATAATAATTCCGAGACACTACCAGGCTTACAGAGTCCTGCAGATTGTTTTCATTCAAAATAAAATATGAGAAACATAACCTTCCAATTAATTTCAATTTACATATTCCTAGTTTCAGTTTCCACTGGGACTCAGAGACACGAAGGAGAGAAAAAAAAATAACTCAACCACAAAGTAATTATTTGATTAGCTAATTAATGATTCTAAAGGTGTGATGTTTAGATTTAAATTAGCTAAAAAACCAAGCAGAGTCACAGACTGTGGTTAGTGTAGCAATTCAGACATGGGTAGCACTTTCACATGTGTGGGAGTGTTTAATATCATTATATCCTTCAGGCAGCATTACAGGTCTTCTAGGTTTGGAAACAAAGTGTTGGTTCAAAAATGATGATGCAAATTGCAATGTGTTTCTTTTTCCTATTTTATTTTTATTAATTTCAGCATACCAATCAGTGACAACCTAAGGTGGGGGAATGGGAATCCCCTCTGTGTCCGGTTATCTAAACAGCATCCCTTGTGCCAGGTTCACACAGTCAGTTCTATGAAACCAGGAGGCATTGGGGGGATCCCCCTCGCTCTCCAGGGCATGTGTCCCCTTCCTTACCTTAATGTAGGGCGACCAGCTTTTAAAAGGGCCAAGCCAGGACATATCCTTCACAGACCAAAAAAGTTAAAATAATAATAAATATATAATTATGTACTGTCATTTTATGAAAATAAAAATAAATGTAAAATGTAAAAAAAATGATATATACACTGATCAGCCGCAGATTAAAACCACTGCTGGGGGAAGTAAATAACATTGATTATCTCATTACAATGGCACCTGTCAAGGGGTGGGATATATTAGGCAATGAGTGAACAGTCAGTTCTTGAAGGTGATGTGTTGGAAGCAAGAAAAACAGGCAGACATGAGGATCTGAGCAACATTGACAAGGGACAAATTGTGATGGCTGGATGACTGGGTCAGACCATCTTGTGGATTATTCCTGGTATGCAATGGTTAGCACCTACCAAAAGTAGTCCAAGGAAGGACAACCAGAGAACTGACAACATGGTCATGGGCGCTCAAGGCTCATTGATTCGTGAGGGGAACAAAGGCTAGTCCATTTGGTGTGATCCCAGAAAAGAGCTACTGTAGCACAAATTGTTTAAAAACATAATGCTGGTCATGAGAGAAAGGTGTCAGAACACACAATGCATCACAGCTGGTAGCATATGAGGCTGTGTAGTTGCAGACCAGTCAGAGTGCCCATATTGAACTCTGCCCACTGCTGAAAGTGCTTACAATGGGCTTGTGAGCATCAGAACTGGACCATGAAGCAATGGAAGAATGTTTTCTGGTCTGACATATTATGTTTTCTTTAGATAATGTGGATGCGTGTGTGTTTTTTAACTGCCGAAGAGATTGCAGCTGGATACACAATGGGAAGAAGGCAAGCCGGTGGAGGCAGTGTAATACTATGGGCAATGTTCTGCTGAAAAACCTCAGGTCCTGGCATTCATGTGGATGTTACTTTAACATATTCCACCTACATAAAGATTATTGCAGAACTTGTACACCCCTTCATGGCAACGATTTTCTCTTATGGCAATGGGCTCTTTCAGCAGGATAATGTGCCCTGCTACACTGCAAAAATTATTCAGGAATGGTTTGAGGAACATTACAAAGAGTTCAAGGTGTTGACTTGGCCTCTAAATTCCCCAGATATCAATCCGTTTGAAAAACGAGTCCGGTCCATGGAAGCCCAACCTCACAACTTACAGGACTTAAAGGACGTGTTGCTACTGTCCTGCTACCACATACCAGAGGATACCTTCAGATGTCTTGAAGAGTCCATGCTTCAAAGAGGCAGAGCTGTTTTAGTGGCATGAATGGGATCTACACAATATTAGGCAGGTGGTTTTAATATTGTAGCTCAGCGGTTCTCAAACTTCAAATTTCTTGCGTGGTCGTCCCTTTAAAAATTGTTTGATGGCTCGCGGACCCTTTCATTAAAAATTAAAAAATCAATATTATTTCCAGAAAATTGAGGGTGCCAAATACTTTGCACAAGGGTGTCACATACCCACTGTGCGGCACTGCATAGGTACAGGTTGCTGTGAATAAAACATTTTTTGACAAACAATTATTTATTTAGAAAATATTACGTACATCTTAGTTATTAAATTTAAGTTAAAATTTTAATGGGGTGGATGCATCTCCTTTGCCTTAACCAGTTCTTCTATGTTTGGCTTTGTTTTGGCCAGTGCAACTCTCATATCATTTGTCACATCTAATCTGTTTCGAGATTTTGTTTTGATAGTAAGTAGTGTGGAAAAAGCTGTCTCACACTCATAGGTGGTTGCGAATGGAATCAGCACTCTTAGAGCCATCTTTGCAACATTGGGATAGGACTGTACCATTTCAATCCAAAAATCACTACAAAACATTTCACGGAAAACATGTTTTGCACCCCCATCATTTATCAAATCAATAAACTGTTCTTGAATTAAATTGTCCTCGCTTTATTTTGAATTGTCTCATTATGAAGACGTTTACTTCATTTGCGTTGAGCGGGCAATTTCACCACTTAAAAACACAAAAAATGTAAAATATGTTGTTTGTTGATTATCTGTATCCACCTTTAGCGCTCTTATTTGCATCCAAAATATACAAAAACTGTTCATGAGTGTTTTGATTCTATGAAAGAATCGATAATTTTTGATTATGATAAAAATAATAAGGGCTGGTTAGTGCTGAGCGATAATGGTGGGAAAACAATACAGTGGCAGCGAATAATGGAACAGTGGATTAGTGGTCGGGTCTAGGTGGTGGGGTAATGATGGACCTCAGTCACTTACTTCCCCTCGGATGGTAATGGTTAATAATTATAAAAATATAAATAGTATAAATATGCAATCATTTCTCACGGTCCCACCGAAACTGCTTAGGGGACCGCGGACCCCAGTCTGAGAACCGCTGTTGCAGCTGATCCGTGGAAGGTATTAAATAAAAAAAAAATGTTTGCATTGATGCAGTACAATTTTTTCATTATTTTTTATTACATTTGCAATAACACTCCCCTAATCACCCTGCAACATTTAGGACATCTTCATTTTCTTTTATTTAGTAATAAAACTGAATAGAGTCAAATGTGAATTGCAGCACAGCTCTCATTATTGGCATACAGATGTTAAATCTTTTTTGATGTCTGAGTATTACCATTGTTATCAGTTTCATTATCTGAAGTACAAAACATGGTCAAAACTCACAGGACTAACGATGTTAAAAATTAAGAACTAGTTATATCTTGGTACTAAGCTCAACACTTAAAGGTAGAGTCAAACACTGGCAGTTACTGGCCATGGGCCCTTGTTAAAAATGATGGTAATTTCAATAGAGAGTGTGATTTAAAAATGGACAATCTATTAAATTGTGAATTGCTCATATCTTTGTTGCTTACAGTGTCACCAGATTGTGGGATTTTTACGGTGTTATTCATTTGACAACTTAAACGCATTGTTTCTAGTTTATTTTTTTTTTGTTTTTAAAGCCACAATATGCATGTTACATTTCCTTTTACACACTTTTAATTTACCTTTTACTGTTCCTGATGCACTTTATGTCTTCCTTGACTGTTCTTTTACTACAAAAATACTGAATGAATCTCCTTGCGTTGTCTTTTACCTTATCTGCTCTATTCCTCTCTAACTGCCTTTCAGCTTCCCTATTATCCTTAATGGTTGCCCTCATGTTCTCATATGCCCTACGATTCACATTGGAGTTATTAATCTTATACACCTTAGACAGCTGTGTTTTCCTTTGCAGCTTCTTTTTCACTTTAATAGCCCACTGCTGGGTTAATTTCCTACTAACATTAAATGTAGGTATGTACCTGTCCTACCTTATATGTTGTCACACCCAAGTGATTAGGGGGCAGCTAAAGGACCTGACGAGCCGCAAGAAACCGCAAGACGGGGAACTAAGGCAGCGTATTAACACTTCTCTCTTCATTTTGCCTGGGAAAACGAGGAACAAAAAACTATGGCACCTGGAATTCGTTCAGAAAACATCCTTCCTACATCCGAGGAGCTTCTACATTGTTCCCGGCTTACCCTGATGATTCGGTGAAAGATCATCCACGTCACCCTTCCTCCAGTCTTACTTCTGTTCCAAATCACATAAATTGTTCCGTGTATCTGCCATTCTTTGTCCACTGTTTATTGCAAACCTGACTGTTGTACTGAACAACCAAGTTCTTACTCAGACTTACAGTATACGGGGATGGATTCCCCAACCCTTAAACTGTGTTGCCTGTATCGCCAAGTGGGTTGACATGTTGCTACACACATGTTACAATTCAGTGAACGAAAAATAGCTGTTGCAAATACTCTATGATTTTCCAATTTGCTCACCTTGCTAAAGAAGAGACAGTTCAATATAATAAAGATTTGAGTAGTTAAATATTTTATGTTTGGAGAGGATAAAATTAATAAGGGACTGCTACATGATGAAATATCCATCCATCCATCATCCAACCCGCTATATCCTAACAACAGGGTCACGGGGGTCTGCTGGAACCAATCCCAGCCAACACAGAGCGCAAGGCAGGAAACAAACCCCGGGCAAGGCGCCAGCCCACCGCAGATGATGAAAAATGATTTAATTTATTTTTTAGTGTAAATTAATTTCTCTCTCTCTTTATAAACAGCACAAGAACAAATGTTTTCATTTCACTAGGAAATGGGGGTTTGGATTCTTCTATTTGAGCAGAACAACATGGTAAGTGAATATCGCAGAGTATTTTATCACGAGAATGAGATAATGAAAGCTAAGTGTTTCAATCTGGAGTTTGTGAAAATAGTGTCGTTAATGAGTGCTTCAACCTTATGACATTGCATTGTTACAGCCAGCTTTCCTAGGTCATCAAAATTATTACATTGTCTGTATTTACTGACTATGGACACCAAGAAGTTTTTCTTTTCTAGCAATTCTATTAACTAATTTTTTTTTTCATTTAGTCTGGGTACATTTTGAGCAGTCTTAGTGGAGAGAGCAGAATGCTGTGTCAGCATTACACTGATTTACACCATATTGAAGAGAACTCCAGGAACCTCAGAAAGAATGTCAACATTCAGTTAATTACTATTCCAGAAATGATAATTTAATGGTATACTATAATTTCCATTATTGTTTGTTAGTATTATGATCAAGATGTTAAAAAGAGAATGAGAGGCATGCCATAATGTCAAGATGTTAAATTAGATGTCAAGTTCATAGGACTTAAAATTATTTAGAAAGAAGGACAAAAAGAGCATTCAGAAAACAGACCAGAGTTCAAACTACCAAGAAAAATATAATTGATTGGTAAAGTTTAAAACAACAATAACCAAAAACCATAGTCAAAAAAAATGAAGAAAAGGATCTTGACCATAAACTAACTTCTTTCACTCTTTATAGTGAAGCCATAGGTATTTTGCATGCTTGGCCACCAGGCATTTCATGCCACCATCTTCTGCACTGGCTGGGTGGTGACCTCATATATCACACCCACAGGAATGAAAACCGACGCAACAAGCAGCAATATGGCAGTGCCCATAAAAACAGTAGAGGAAAATTGATTCCAAACTGATGATACAGTGATGTCACCTAAATACAGTATATATATATATAAAAGGCAATACTCAAAAATGATAATTCATAATAATGACAGTCTAAGGATATGTCATTTTACAAGCATTTCAGTAGTTCTGAGATGGCTCCTTTAGCATTTAGGATTAGTAGTACAGAGTAGAGCATCAAATGGATATAACTGAAGAGATGCTTTAATGATAAATTATAATTTTTCTTTGATGCTTGTCAATGTTAATGTTTAAATCACATCCATTTAAAACTACGTACAAAAACCATGATACCATACTATGTACCAAAATGACTACTAATATTGTGTTTGTATCGGTATAACTTTTGTGTTTCTTTTTCTTTTTTTCTTTTTTTTTTTAATTCAGCAGCTTTAAAGTCATTTTCATGAAGACTGTAAGACAGGACTCTTGAACAATGAATGGTGAGGAGGAAAGGCAGGTCTTCATTTCAAAAAACCATTCCCATGAGGCTTAAAATAAACATACATATGATACTCCATGCCGTAATGCTATTGTTCCTTAGTGGGACACCCAGTAGTTCATGAACTAAGGATGAACCAATAGAAAGTGAGGGCAAAGACACAAAGTAAAGTGCAAGAATGTGTCTTTAACCAAGATGAAAATTCAAAACTTGCAAATGTGCAAAAACAGTGTATGTTCTAAAATAAATAAATCATTAAAGGAATCATTACTAAAAACAGAGCCATATAAATCCCATAATGTCTTAAAGGTACAATGTACATAAACATTTTAAAACTTCTATGAGAAGTAGCTCCCATAGGCTGTACCATACATTGCATCCCTTTCAATATAGCAAGCCAGATCTCTTTTAGTGTAACATACCAAATCCACAGTCTTTCAGCTCCACCGGTCATGGCAGGCTGGATCTGCCCCATTCACGGTTGCTGTAGATCCAAATGCACCGCTCATGGTTTTTGCAGACACACTAACTGCATTGATCTTCTTGACTGCAGTTCTAGAGCTGCTGTCTCCTTTGCCATTCACAGCTCCCCCATGGCCTCTTGCCCCCATTCGGATGCCACCACACGTATCAACTTTCTGTCAATTGACATTTGAGCTTGGGTTTTTTAACTCATTGACTGCAATATGTAAATCGAATGCTTTTTTTTGGTTATATTCTTGAATAAAAGCGCACATGTTTATTTGATATTTGGACTAAAGTCTTCACACATTACACACTTCATGTCATTATTAGTATAACATGGAAAAAGTTTCTGCTTTAGGTATGCATTCAGCATTTCTTTCCTCACATTTCCTTTCGTCCTACATTTACCCAGATCTTTGTAGACACGGAACGCACATGAAATGCATGTATTCCAAATAACGATACACTGTATTATTTACCCTATACAACTCCGGGCACCTCCCGCACAGATAAGGAGCCTTGGCTTGAGCTGGGAGAGCTGAGCTCCATCATGGCGGGGTATGGGATAAGAGACTGCTTGCTGCTTGTGCTGATCGACACATTTACAAAACAATAAACGATGATGGAGAGTTGTGAAGGAATTTAAGGTGGGCCGAGATTGCGTGTTTTTTGTAGTCTTCGGTAATTCTAGTGTTAAACCCTAAAAAGCACCTTGTGAAATGCCCTGTCACAATAAATAGAAAAAAATAGCAGGAAAATCAGTCAGTCAGTCAGTCATTGTTTAACCCACTTTGTTCTGAACTGGGTCATGGGGATCTGTTGGAGCCTATTCAAGCTAGCACAGGATGCAAGGCAGGGAACAAACCCTGCACAGGGTGCTTATCCATCAAAGGGCACACACACAGCACACACTTGAACCAATTTAGAATCACCAATTCACCTAACCTTTATGCCTTTGGACAGTGGAAGGAAATTGGAGCACTCAGAGAAAATCCATGCAGACATGGCGAGAGCATGCAAACTCCATGCAGGGAAGACCCAGAACATGAATCCTGGTCTTTTTACTTCAAGGCAGCAGCACTACCACTTTGCCACTGTACCGCCCCAAGCAGCAAAATAAGTTAAAAGTTACAAAGTACAATATACATAAGATAGCCTAATAATTCTAATATTAATGAAAATTAATGTCTTGCTTCCAGGCCTCTCTTTATTAGCGCGAAAAACAGCTGTGATGTCACAAGATAAATGAAGAAGCCATTCCCACACTTTTACCGGACTATTCCCCATCTCAGGCATTCTGAAGAGAATGGAAGATCAACAGCAGACCAAAAAAACAAGAAAAACACAGAAAAAATGGCAACTGCTAACTCTGACATTATACATTTTTTATTTTACAAACAAACTCCACTAAATATATCAGTATGTTTCAAATATGACTCAAATCATACACTAAATAAGCTATAAATTTTAAGATCAAACCAATTGGAAATTATTCAACATGTCCTTAGTGCACAGGATGGAAAATCAATGTTTTCGTTTCTTCTCTCATGCTTTCCCTATTTACTGCACTTAATTAAAAGCAGAAATAAAGCACCAGTTTTCTGTCAAGTGGTTACAGGCTCTGACGTACCCAAAATGTTTTTTTTTAAAGGAGTAACATTGCTGGGTTGATTTACAGTTTTGTACTATGTTGGGTTAGTTTAATGAACAAATTGGAGTCCATAAATTTCTAAGGGCTAAAATCACAAACATGGTTTCTTTATGACTCAGAGGTTCAACATGTGCTGTTGCAAGGCCCTAAACCTGCAATTGCTTCGTCCTGGGTGTCACGTTAATCTGCATTCAGCCCTGCAAGCAGGTCCTCCAATTTAAAGGGAAAATGTGGGGGTTAGTGGCAGGATTGGCACTACAGCCACCTTAAAAAAACTCATACTGTCTCAATGTTGTGCTGAGGTGTCACCCGCTGCACTCAGATCCCAATCCAGGTGGTTCGTCATGTGGAGGGTGTGCCAATGTGCTACCAATGCATGCTACCAATCTCTCTCTCTCTCTCTGTATTTGCTTTGATTTATTTACTAAACCCTTCAAAGACATCCAGTGAAGCACCTTGTTGGCCTACCTTTACTAAATTGTGCCTGTAATTTAAAATGAAGTCAAACCAAATGCTCAGCTTGCCTAAACTAATCTCTTCTTTGATGCTTTTCTCTCATAAACGCTTCAAGTTCAGAACCTCTTTATGGCAAATATACTAAGCTACAGGCCAAAATCTTTTTTGATTAACTAAAAAAAAAAATAAAATAAGTATGACAGAATGGTGAGCCAAAGTATGACAAAGCAAGCTGTTTCTTATGGGCTCCTGCTCTGTTGCACTTGTAAATTAGACTCACACTTGACATGGTTCCACTGCCTCTGTCAGCACAATTTAAGCACTGATTGAAATTGTACTCTAATTATGGAGATGGGCCTTTATAAACATCTAACAAGTCCAATTAGTTTGACTTACCACCAAAAATAAATGTAGTATCATTTTCAATTAATCACAGACTTGTTATTTTTCCAGAAACAGTGGGGTCACTGCTAAATAGTCATTTTTTTCCTTCATCATATACATTCCGGTAAAGCATTTCTTAGACATTATATGCAAATGAAGTGAAGTCTGCGGTAAGAATCCCAATTACTGAGCTCTTGGAAATCTTGGAATGCTAGGTCTTTCATTATTGACTTTTCCTTTAGTTTACTTGTAATCAATCATTTCAGCCTCTTTTTTCAGAGAGGTTAAGAAAAAAGGACTATCTTCGTCTTGATTTATGTCTCCTCATTGCCATGCCTCAAAATTTTTTACTTGGCACAGAAAATGTGCTTCGGATATCCTTGAAATGCTTCTCTGGATTTTACTAATGTCCTCCTAAAAAATTCTTAATAGCAATAATTGATGCAGGATGAGATCAAGGGACATGCCATAATTGTTTTCAGCTATTTGCATGAGCATTTCTAATACAATAGCAAATTACACAATAAAACAATGGTTCTCAACTTGTAGTCTCCAGGGTTAAGTGAAAAAACAATCTGAAACCGGGTAAGGTCATGGTTCAAAAGCAAACCTAAATTTCCTGCCAAAATGCCTGCCTGTGTTCACGTGTATTTGTTTTGATTTGTCAAAATGATACGACTAACTTCAAGAGAAAATTAGCAAGGGAGACATCCACTTGCTCTGTCCGCAAATGAGCAGTTTCGTTTGGAAGCACCAATGAGTAATTTTGCACATTGCCCAGACTAAAGTAAAAGTAACTTGGCAAACGTGAGTTGTGCAAGAAAAAACGGTATGAGGTGCTAAAATAAAATAAAGGCATGCGAATAATGAGTATTTATATAGTAATGTGTATTTGTCTAAAGAAACTACAAAGCAGACTTATTTTGAAATTGTTAAAATAGACAAAAAAGACAGGAAAAGAAAATGCACTGTGAATGCTCTTCTTGCTCTGGATTTACAGCATTTAGTCTTATTAGCTATGTTCATGTCTGTGGTAATGGTAGACATCAAAAAGTATTCAGAGTCCTTCATTTTCAGCATGCTTTATTGTGTCATAGATTTAAATTTTAAATTGATACATTTGTCATTTTGCCCAACTCATTAACGCATAATAATGAAGTGAAAACATTTTTCAGAAGGGTTTGCTAATTTAATTAACAATCAAAAACAAACTGAAATCTCTCATATATTCATATAACGTATATACTCACGTATAAACTGGGTCTCAAAACCCGAAAAATCGATCATAAAATCAGACCCCGACTTATATGCCTGTCCAAAAATGCAACACTTACATTTTTTTTTTACATCTTCTTGCCTCCTCTAATCACACATCAGTTTCTCAGACGCATCGAATTTTGTTGCAGCAGCGCAATTGCCAATATCTTTTGCTACTTCAATGATATTTAATTTAAAACCAGCTTCATATTTTCTTCTGATCGAACGATCCATCGTAGATAAGGGATGCTTTTATGATGATGCACAAATCAGTGCAAACGTTGCTTCGGAATAGTTTGGGTATTACCATGTGGTCACGTAGGCACAATAGAGAGAGGGAGAGAGAGGTTAGGAGCACACGCTGATACAGCGCATTGCTGCACCCACAAAGAAAAAAAAGATAGTGTGCTCCGTGGTTACACTCTCAGGTGGGCGTTAGCATATCATAACCTCTTGGACCAAAAGCATGAGTTTTTCACATTCAACTTGTACGACCAACATTATAAAATACCAGAAATTATATGGTAAAATCAAGTCCCGACTTATCTGCAGGAGAAATTATCCGCGAGTATATACGGTAAGTATTCACCCCCTTTGCTGTGGTACTCTGAATTGTTGTCAGGTGCATCCCATTTGCTTTAGTTCTCCTTGAGATGTGTCCAGAACTTGATCAGACCCCACTTGTGGCAAACCGAATCGATTGGACAGAAATCATCCAGATTGTTCAGAAAGGTACCTGTCTACACTGCATAAGGTCCCACAATTCAGAATGCATGTCAAGACAAAAACCAAGCCATCACAGGCAGTAAATTCTCTTTAGAAATCTGATATAAAATTGTGGTGAGGTATAGATCAGGGCAAGGGTATAAAACTATTTCTAAAGCTTTAAGTGTTCATAGGAACACAGTGGCCTCAGTAATTGTGAAATGGAAGAAGATTAGAACCATCAGGACTCTTCCTAGAGTTAGCCTTCCAGCCAAATCAAATAACCAGCCAAGAAGGGCTTTGGTCAGAGTGGTGACTAAGAACTCAATGGTCACTCCAACAGAGTTTCAGAAGTCATCTGCTGACATGGGAGAACCTGTCAAAAGGACATCCATCTCAGCAACATTCCACGAATCAAGAGTGTATGGTAGAATGGCTTGACTGAAGCCACTCTCGAGTAATAGACAGTTTAAAAGAGTCGGTACATGAGTAAAATATCCTCTGATCTGATGAGACAAAAATCGAACTTTTTGAGGAGAACTCCAAGGTTCTATGTCTAATTAAGACCACATGCTGCTCATCACATGCCTAATACTATCCCTGAACTGAAGCATGGTGGTTACACCATCATGCTATGGGGTTGCTTCCCATCTGCAGGGACAATAAGACTGGACAGAATTGAGGGAAGGATGACGCAAATCAAAATCTCAATACAGAGAGATCCTTGAAGAAAATCTACTCTGCATGCAACGTCAGACTTGGGTGAAAGTTCACCTTTTAGCATGACAATGGCCCGAATCATAGAGCCAAGACACTTCTGGAGTGGCTTTGGAACAGGTCTCTGACCGTTCTTGAGTGGCCCAGCCAAAGCCCAGATTTAAACCCCATAGAACATCTGTGGAGAGAGCAGAAGATGGCTGTTTTCAGATGCTTCCCATCTAATCTGGTGGAGCAAGAGAGAATCTACCATGAAAAATGGGATAAACTGCCCAAGTACAGGTGCTCAAAAGCTGTAATTGCTGCCCAAGGGTCTTCTACAATTACTGAATTAAAGCTTTCAGTTTTATATTTTTAAAAAGTTTGCAAACCTTTCTGAAATTATGTTTTCACTTTGTCATTATGGGTTACTGAATTTAGATTGATGGGGAAAATGGCAAATGTATCCATTTAAAATTAATTTACAACATAATAAAGCATGCAGAAAGTGAAGGTATGTAAATACTTCTAGTATTCACTGTATGTATCTAAATCATGTGCATCCTTGGTGATAAATTATGGCTACTGTACAACTGTCATTTGTCTGTTTACTCCTGAATTGATTTGTCCTATAATTTCTTGACAGATAAGAAGGTAAGAATAAATGCTGTCAGTAACCACCTGGTCATTTTATTGGTGTTATTTTTTTTTTTTTTTAATTTTCCTGACCCCAGTTGAAGGCATTGCTCTAGCCTGTTGTGTTTCCACCAGGCTTCCTCCCCTACCAAGGGTTAATAATCTTGTTTTATGTATTTTTATTTCACTTTTGGGTTATTGTTTTATGTTAATATTACTTTTATGTATTATATGGTTTGTGTACTATGCCTTGGTGATGTTCCATGTGTTTTGTGGGTGGTCTCCCAAAAGGAACTGCACTTTGCCCTATAAATCTGGAGGGTCTCCAATAGTTCCTGACAGTTCAGCATTCTTGGAGTTTTGGTGAGTTCTTCTGCTTTTTCTATGCTTTGGTATTTATTTGGATTTTGGCATTCTTGCTCTGTTTTTTGATTACCTTTCTGGATCACTGTATTGGCACTTTGTGCACACTGGGCTGCCTTCCCTCTTTCTTGGGCTTTATAGAACATCATTGTATCGAAGAGCATTTTGTGTAGAATAAATCTTTTATTTTAAAGCCCGTTTGCATCTAGAATGGAATTTTGATGCTATTTGACCACTCCTACAGTGGGCATTATTGTAAGTGCTTTTGAAACTTTTAGGACTTACTTGCTTGTGAACTTCTAGTTCGTGACGCAGCCTGTAATTGCATTGGATGAATTTAAATTCAGCATATTATTCATTTTTGCAGAGGGCATGTGTCCAACCACCAATACTTCTTTTGAAACTTGAATGTGATTTATCAGTGGACTTTCCCATTAGTACGGTGTGTTTACATAATGCTGCCGACAGTACGTGTGCAGCTTTGTATTTTCCACTACTTGACATTTTTGAAGCGATACATCCCAGTAGTGATAGAACAGCATTTTCTGTAATCATATTGCCTTTCCACTGAAATGTGTCCTGAGGTTTTGATTTTTATAGCGTCTACTTTTGCCACATACCACATAGATAAACGAAAGTAATGAGACAAATGATCAATAGTTTACACTGTGTTCTGGTATGTGTAATGTTTTTGCTACCAATTCTCAGTCATTTTTCCCAGTATGCAGAATAAGTATATAGAAGCCCATTCATCTTGACATTGTACTTGAATGGGGTGTTGGGAATTAGAATTATTTAGTTATGATTGCAAGTCTAAGTAGTTATTGGCCTTATCACTTACTGATTCATTAAAATATATGCCTTTCAGGTCAACAGATTTCAGGTCAGCAGTTTAAAGACTGCTGGGATGCCTTAAAAAGACAACTGTAAAGCCTGAGTGGTCAACATGATGAAATACAAAGCAATATCCAGTGGTTTGCAAAAAACAAAGGAGTTGGTGGTGGAATGTAAGGCTGTCAGAAAACAGTCTTACCCTTATTCTATAAAAGACTAGTTGAAGAGTTCAGGTTCTTGGGCACTATCATTTACAACAATTTGTCATGATAGGTCAACACTTCAATTATTGTGAAGAATATGTACTGTACTCCACAATACCAGAACCTGGGCTGGGATCTGAACCTAGAGCTGTGAACAGTGTGTTCAGGTATGTCTTATTTATAGCTTCCCTCGTCATTCATTGGTCTATCCTGCCCAGTAAAAGCTCATTGATTGGCTACTATGGTGCTTCACTCAATATCAACATTACAGACTAATGCTCTCAGAAAGAAGTATGATAAGAGAGTAAAAGTTAAAGTAAGTGAGTGAAAGCATGATCAGGTGGAAAATATGCCTCACATCTATACGTATCTGTGATGCTTCCACAAGCAGAAGATCAATTCATCAGTGCAGCTTACACAAATTGCAATTGAAAAGCCTGGAAATACAGAAGACCAGTGAATAAGGGGAGAGGTTGGTCCAAAGGTGTTGTTATTAAAAATATTTTAGCCAAAATATGTGGTTGGGGTGTTCTGAGCACAGATTTTGGGACCTAATGTTTGGATCTGAAGTATTCGCTGAGATTTTTCATGAATGTGTCGATACTGCTTTCTGTTGTTCAAGCAGAGTCTCCATTAAGCACATTATATCAGGAATTTTGTGTTCCTCTTTCTCCATGAAAACATGAGATTAAATGTTTTTTTCAGACATCACTACAAACAATCCATAATGAGTAATAGATAAAATTCTCATTTTTGGGTAGATATTCCTTTAATCATGTGTTTCTAGCCTATCCAACTGAAATGACACTTTATCAGCGATTTAAATTTAGTTTTTAGGAAGGTATATTGATTAATGTTGGTAATTGTCATGCCATCATAACATGACATCTGTAGTCATCTAACAGCCTCCAGTGCCATAATACATTGAAGTGTTCATTGAAGGAAACAAAAAGATTTAACAAGAGAAGGTTAAGCTCCTGTCTCCAGTTTGCTCCAGCTAACACAATGCTCCAAGTCTGTGATCTCTTGAATAGACTCTGTTACTGGACCTTAAAGTGTGTCATGTAGTACCAAGACATTTTTGTGAATTTCCCCTTGGGATTAATAAAGTATCTATCTATCTATCTATCTATCTATCTATCTATCTATCTATCTATCTATCTATCTATCTATCTATCTATCTATCTATCTATCTATCTATCTATCTATCTATCTATCTATCTATCTATCTATCTATCTATCTATCTATCTATCTATTTTTAAAGAAGTAAATTTCACACGGAGTAGTCCTCCTATGATGCTCTCTAACCAAGGAAAATATATTCTAATTTACATCTCTATTCCAGGGTCACATGTGTCCTCTATTTCATTTATTTCTACATGTACAACACCACTTGAAAATATTTCTGCTTCTTCTTATTTTAGAGAAACTTTTATCTAAAATCCTCACAAAGTCTCCTTCTTCTATAGTTTCTCACATTCTCACAATTCCAATTTAACTTCTTAGGGATCTCTTTAGGTCAGAAATTGAAATTTACCTCTCTGGAACGAAGTTATATGTCAGTGATGTGACACTTTTTCACAAGAAGACTGCCTTTCTTTAGAAACCCAAGAGTACATTTTACTAGGCTTAGTGGAGACATCTAAACACAGGACAACAGAATTGTCAGGCTCTTCTATCTGTCACATTTTAAGAGTGTTATAACACGCTGGTCTGGCTTCTGAGCACTATATAAGTGATCTGTCACCTCTATTCCTGTATCACTTTGACAGGATTTTCTTCCCTGAAGCATAGTAAGATAATCTAGCTGCTGGCTCACTTGCTGCTGTAATTCCTCTCCTGCTCCCGCAAATCAGAGAAGTTCCTAAGCAACTTTTCCAGCAGCTGAAAAAACACATCATGTTCCTCTCTGGCTCCTGCAATGTCTGGGCCACCGACAGGGTAGCTGCTGGCTGCCAGCAATGACTTCTCCAAAGACTTGATGGTGTGCAGCTCTACTGAAATGAGTTTCTTTGCTCTCTGGACCTTTCTCCCATGCTTTTTATGTCTTGCTGGTACCTAAAGCCATTGTCTAATATAGTTATTTTAGTACAGTATGCACTTTCACACATTTATGCACTAGGAACATTGGACTAAAGGCATGGAAACTGCTACATTAATATGGTGGAAAGGAAAATTGAATAACAGGTGGCATTTTAGATTAGGTGTTACCCGTAATGCATCTATTAGGCACATAGTGTTACGTAATAAAACTTTAATAAAGGCTTCTTTTCTTCATAACCACACAGAGATAACAACCAATGTATTGATGCTTTGTATGTCTAATTAAGATCAAAAAAGCTTTTGCTAATGTCATGTTACATAACAGTATTTAACTAACAGATGTATTAAGTAGTATCTAGTCTAAATTGTTTACCAAACAATGTAACTGCTTGCAATGGTCAATATAGTGTTTTCCAGCATAGTAATTACCATTTGATTCTTTGTTTTTTTCAGCCTGGTTTCACCTTAAGCTTGTAATTTCAGATCACAACTCACTAAAGACATTCATCTATCCATCCATCCATTTACTTAAAGGAATACTCCACCCAAAACTGACATTGTTTTGAACATGTTTCTTACTCCATGTAGATTGTAGTGACAGCTGGAAAAAAAATAATCTCATGATTTTGTGGAGGGCAAATATAGCAACTGATAGAAGAGGAGACAATGGTGACCAACACTGGACAACAGAAAACAACAGAATAATACCCATGAAAAATATTCTGTGTTACTCAGGTTGAATAATTCACCTATCTAGTCTAGTCTTCCAGTCATATACTTGCAAAAAGTATGTATTTTTTGCTAAAATGTTGTTAAATAAATACCTCAGGATAATGAAAGCAGTCCACAAACAGGAAATGCCTTTGCACAGTTTTTATCGTGGTAGTGTTTTGGGATGACCCTGTCCTAAAACATACAGTAGATAGTTTTAATCCCATACTCAAGATTCTTTGTTATATAGACCCACACATACATCCTGCAACCCAGCTCTTGTTCTCTTATACTTACACTCACCTGGCCTGGATGGAGAGACAGTCCAGCAATTGCAATACACTTGCTGCTGGGTCAATGGATCTGATCCACAACTAGAACTGACTGCTACTGTGCTTCACTTATACTATTAGAGGATATCTCCTCTGTCTTCATTTATGCCCCAGGTTGCAACACAGAGCAAATATTACATGCAAGCAGGGGGAGCAGGCAATAAAACTTTATTTAGCCGTTATGGTCTTTAACATTAGAACGTTAGAATATTAGAATAATCAGGAGGAGAATAGGCCATTCTACCCAATAAAGTTCATCAAACCTACCCACTTAATTCCTCCAAAACAACATCAGGCAGTGTTTTGAATGTCCCTAAAGTCCTACTGTCTATCACAATAAGTGGTAACTTATTCCATGTGTCTATGATTCTCTGTGTAAAGAAAAACTTCCTAATATTTGTGAAAAAATTATCCTGAAAGTTTTCAACTGTGTCCCCATGTTCTTGTGGAACTCATTTTAAAGTAAGAATCTCAATCTACTGTGTTGATTCCCTTCATAATTTTAAACACTTCAATCTAGTCACCTCCTAATCTCATTTTACTTAAACTGAAAAGGCTTGGCTCCTTTAATCTTTCCTCTTAACTCATCTCCTGCAGTCCTAGTTTTTCTCTGGACTTTTTCTAGATCTTCAATGTCTTTTTGTAGCCTGGAGACCAACATTGTACACAGTACACCAGATGAGGCCTCATCAGTTTCCATTATAAAGCTTCAGCTTAAACTCCTTTGACTTGTACTCTGCATATTGTGCTATATAACGTAACATTCTGTTAGGCTTCTTAATGGCTTCAGAACATTGTCTTGAAGTTGATAGTGACAACTCCACTGTGACTTCTAAATCCTTCTCCTAAGGTGTCCTTTCAATTTAAGTCCTCCCTATTTTTAATATATATTTAAATTTAATATAAGCAGTACTTTTCCCTCTATAATTTCCAATCTCTCAGTATCTCCTTAGTAGTCCCTGATACTATTGGGAGGTTATCCAATTCCTCACTTGTGAAGACCTCAGAATATACTTAATGAACCAAAAACAAAATACAATAAAAGTAAAGGGTTGTGGCAAATCAATTAATACAACCAGGAATATTTCAGGAGCTGTCATGGATGATGCTGGCTGACACACCAGAAATGTGTGGCTGTGAGTCCCTTGAGGTTATATTTTGGCCTCATGATATGGTCTTCTTTGACTCTCCCTTCTTCTTCATCCTGGGTCTTCTCTCTCTCCTACTCTTTTCAACACATACTTTCACTTCAAGCGGATGGCTTTTTAAAGCTTTTTAGAGCTAAGGTGAACACCCCAAGGCCCTCTCTGTCTTTGGAGCAGACCAATTCCGCACATGTTAACAAAGGTTGTATGTATTAAGATAGCCAATAGTTCAAGATTTTTACTTTTTCACTTGTTAAAATCCAGAAAGTGCTAAATGGAACTTGACCTTTTTAAATGTATATTTTCTGTTTAAAATTTTGACCTTTCTCTAAATTCTGTTTGTCTGCAAATGGTGTCTGTCTGCTCTTCCGACTGGAGGAGAATTCTCTCTCAGTAAAACTGCCTTCTGTTTCTACTAACCCTACCTCTTTCTGTGTTTAAAGCAGACTGCAATTACAGAGATCTAAAGGTCAATTAAAGAAAAAGGGAAATTTCAGTTTTGACATCACTGAGTTAACAAGAAATTTAACATCTATTACAGTGCAATAATAAAATCACATTCCCCTATAGACAGGATTGGGCTTTCGAATTCGAGACCCTATTCCCCAATTCATTGGTCAAGATTTAGTCAGTCACTTTCAAACCTGCTTAGTCCTGATCAGGGTTACAGGGGGTTGTGGAGCCTATCCTTGGTACCATAGGACACAAGGCAGGAACACATTCTGGACACAGCTCCAGTCCATCACAGAGTGGGTGGTCAAGAGTTCTGTATTCAATTCAGAAACAAATGTGTTTTCAAGTCATCTGAATTCTGCAATTTCTGATTTAGTTTTAGTAATTTTACACATAGTAATATCTATCCATCATGTTTGACTTTTTAGATGGTTATGAAAGGCATAGTGATTAGTACAAAATAATGGAGGCTGGCATAGTACTAGTGGGCTTAAAGAATATTAAATAAATATATATTAAATAATTAATTATAATAAATAATAATTAATAATATAATAATTAATAATAATAATAATTATTAATAATTAATTAATCATAATAATATTAATAATTAATAATATTAAATAAATTAATATTAAAGAATATATATTCACTGAAGAATATTTTTTTATATGTTATTTACCACATGTGGTTTGTAGTGATGTCGGAGAAAAAGGTTTGTATCTCACATTTTCATGTAGAATGGGGATAACAGAGTTTCTGATATAATGAGAATCAATTAATAGCAATGCTGGGCAACAGCAAACAATACATTCATGAAAAAATCTGATGTTATTTGTGTTATATAATCCACGTGTCAAGTCATCTAGAAATATAATAATAATAATTCATTACATTTATATAGCGCTTTTCTCAGTACTCAAAGCGCTATCCACACAGGGAGGAACTGGGAAGTGAACCCACAATCTTCCACAGTCTCCTTACTGCAAAGCAGCAGCACTACCACTGCGCCACCTTACAATGTCCTGAATGCACGCATTTTTACTAAAACATTGCTAAATAAACCACTTCCAGATGCACAGGCTAAAAAGCTTGCATGTGTGCCTCTTAAAAAAGTAGACTAGAAAAGACAATAAAGGGACCGGAAGATGCACTAACCAAAAATTGTAAAAGAACAGGCCAAGGTTGAAATCAAAAGTTGAAAAAACAAAACTTAGAACATGATCCAAAAATATAGATGGAAGGAATGCTAGGTAACAAAGCCACAAAAATATTATTAAAAATTATTTGCCATTATTCACAAATGCTGACCTTTTTTTACCGTGACATGTTGCAGCCTTTCATTGTCACATGATGGCAACAGGCATATCAGCCACAAAACTATACAAACCAAAATGGTGGTGTGCTAAGACTTCAAATATGTTTATTGGACTGAAAATGGCCCCACATTACAAAACCAATTATAGAAATGGATTCCACGTATTCTGAAATATCTGAAAAGAAGAAAACTATATAGAAATACACAGAATAAAGCCAAAATATTTTTAAAAGTTCTTATTGATGACAGAAGGATATGAGGGATACTACTTCTAAAATTGTGATCAATTTAAAGATTCACTTATTGGACTGCATTTTGCTTTTTAATGATTATGATAACAATGCTTTCATTTACGTAGAGTAGAAGTGACTTCAGATTTTTTTTCCCTTAACAATCTTCTTAATTAGAATTCATTTCTTCAAGTGGATTTATTCCTTTAATTAAATACCCATTTCAGCTTTCTGTAAGTAGTCTCAAGAGTCCATAACAGTGTGGCTTTACTTCTCTTTAGCATGAATTTGGAAAAGATGCATATTGCAGTTTTACACTTCTTCTTTCACCTTTCTTCATAAATGGCTGGCAGTTAACAGTGTGGTGTAAATATCAAGGTGGCCAACAGAGAAGCAGCTAATTTAACACTATTTGCACTTGTATATGTTCATCATAAAATATCTGTTTGAATACAATATTTAAAAAGAAGTAAAATAGTTGAGTAATGAGAGGTATTAATACACTATGGACCTCTAAACTTTTTATTGGTTTTCCTAGTAAAATATAACGTGGTAGGAATTTCTGATCTGGCAGAATGAGGCACCTAATTAAATAATGTGTTAATTATCAGCATGCTCTCTGGCTTCAAATTAGAGAAAAAGCGATTTTCACCAAATCATTCTACACTTGCAGCTTTCTAGGAGCCATGAGACTCTAGCCTTAAGCAGTGCTCAGTGAAAGATAGAAACTGGCCATTCACTGAAATATATACTTTATATTTACTGGACTCACTTAATCTTATGTTAAAGTTACAATAAGCCCAATATGATCAGCCAGCCAACCCTAAATGGGATAACAGTCCACCACAGGGCACATACACCCACATACCTGGAGAACTTTCATTAATTCATTATCCAATGCTTATCTGTGACCAGGTCACAGAGGCAACTGTCTTAATAGTGAGGCCCATACATTCCTTTTCCCAGTCACACTTGCCAATTGATACTGTGGGATCACAAGGCATTTTTAGGCCATCTGGGTGATAAAATTCTCCCAGTGAGCCCTGAGTCTTCCCCAAGATCCCCTCCCAGCTGGTCATGCCCATAAACCCTCCACAGGTTAGGTGTCCAGGAGGTATCCAGGTATCTGATGCCCGAAGCACCTCATTTGGTTACTCTTGATAGAGAGGGTCAGCATCTGTACTCCAAGCTCCAAGATGTCTGTGCTTCTCACCCTACTTCTAACGGAGAGCTCAGCCACTCTGTAAAGAAAGCTCATTTTGGCCACTTGTACCTGTAATCTCATTCTTTAACCAAAGCTTATGACCATACATGAGGGTAGGAATGTAGATCGACTGGGTGAGGTTGGTGGTTGGTGTATGGGTGGATCGATATAGTAACTGCATAGCATAGTTGCCACTTATCGTAAAAATTGGGACGGAGAACAGAAATCTGAAATACTCTGAAAAAACCCACACAGATATAAAAAGCACATGCTAACTGCATGAAGACTGTCAAAACCCATTTTCAGTGGAACAATCAGAAACTAATGCTAAGCTACTGTGCTTCTCATTTAGATGTCAGCTACTGCAGTTGACCAGGACCGGCACTGGACACTGCTGGTGTTGAAGCAGCTGAATACTCTGCAAAGGAAGAAAGTTCTGTCCATGCAATTTTTATGGTATGCAGTCAAATTGACCCAGCCTAAGTTTGTGTGTTGTATGTTTGGCAGATTTGGGATAGACTCTTCTAATTGATTACCTCAGCAAACATCATCAATAGCAATAAAAAATAATATTGTACTCTCATGTTTTTTTTTTTTTAACGAGTCTAATGCACACAAAATCCCAGGGGTTATAAGCACCAGATCCCAGCTTCTGCTTAAAGAATGTGCCCAATCAATAGTGGACACTTTTTAATGGCTAGTTGCAAATGAACTTCTGTTATAGCACTTCTTTTAGGCAAAAATCTTAAAGCAATTAAATTCATAATATTACATACAGTAATTTAGGAGTCTGATGCTTATCCATTTGTTGTTAGCTTTTATAAAGGAAATTCAAAGCCTTTGGACATCATGGCTGTGTCCAAATCTAAGGCACATTAATTATGCAGTAAGAGCAGCATCAGACTATGACAAAAAACATTGTCTTTGGTTTAAATACAATGCAGAACATTTTAAACATTTTTGTATGTACAGTGATCCCTCACTATATCGCGCTTCACCTTTCGCGGCTTCACTCTATCGCGGATTTTATATGTAAGCATATTTAAATATATATCGCGGATTTTTTGCTGGTTCGCGGATTTCTGCGGACAATGGGTCTTTTAATTTCTGGTACATGCTTCCTCAGTTGGTTTGCCCAGTTGATTTCATACAAGGGACGCTATTGGCAGATGGCTGAGAAGCTACCCAACTTACTTTTCTCTCTCTCTCTCTTGCGCTGACATTCTCTGATCCTGACGTAGGGGGTGTGAGCAGGGGGGCTGTTCGCACACCTAGACGACACGGACGCTCGTCTAAAAATGCTGAAAGATTATCTTCATGTTGCTCCCTTCCGTGCAGCTGCTTCGTGAAGCGACATGCTGCACGGTGCTTTGCATACTTAAAAGCTCGAAGGGCACGTATTAATTTTTGATTATTTGTTTTTCTCTGTGCCTCTCTTTCTCTCTCTGCTCCTGACGGAGGGGGTGCGAGCTGCTGCCTTCAACAGCTTTGTGCTGCGGTGCTTCGCATACTTAAAAGCCAAACAGCCCTATTGATTTGTTTGGTTTTCTCTCACTTTCTGACATTCTGTGCTCCTGATGCGCACTCCTTTGAAGAGGAAGATATGTTTGCATTCTTTTAATTGTGAGACGGAACTGTCATCTCTGTCTTGTCATGGAGCACATTTAAACTTTTGCAAAAGAGACAAATGTTTGTTTGCAGTGTTTGAATAAAGCTCCTGTCTCTCTACAAACTCCTGTGTTTCTGTGCAAATCTGTGACCCAAGCATGACAATATAAAAATAACCATATAAACATATGGTTTCTACTTCGCGGATTTTCACCTTTCGCGGGGGGTTCTGGAATGCAACCCCCGCGATGGAGGAGGGATTACTGTACTTTTTTCATGTTTGTGGTGGGGTAGACATCCTAGCTTTCCCTATGGCTGGGCAGCCATTGACAATGTGATGATAGGGCTCCAATAATTTAGAGTTGGAATTGTACAGTTAGCCTTATGACCCACCTAATATAGCTAATGGCACACTGGCAGCATTGAGTGTAATACAGGGGTAACAAAGGATCATCTTGAGTCTGCTAATCTTTAGTTCCAACTCTGTCTCTCTGTATATGCCCACTTGTCACAACAGTAGCTTCATCCGACATCTTAGATTATGTTGGTTCATATCTAGGGTGTAAAAGTCCATCCTGCTTTCAAGGTCTTTTGGGTCCTTCAACTCTGTGGTGTTCCACCATCCAAAGGGAAAGACAGGTATATTTCTGAATGGAAGATTGAGATATGAAGTGTAGTCTAAAAGCTATGCTAGTTTCAATAGCAAAATTCGGTAAACCATCATGTCTAACATCTAATCATACCCAAACATTAAACTAAAATTCTTAGTCAGGAAAACACAGAGAAACAGTAACCCGAAAAACAGACAAAGAAAAAAAAAACACTGACAAACCTTTTCAAATTGTACCCGCAATCTCAGACAACCAGGAAATGTCCAACACTAATCTTTATATCTTTAAGCCAGTGATGTCACATAATGCACATGTTAGGGTAAATTTTCCTAACAATGGTAAAAGAACAATCAAGAAAAAAAATCCTCAAAATGGCATTTTGAGAGAACATTCACAATTTTTAACTTTATTGAAACTTATCTAAAACAAAAAAAAATATTTGAAATAGATTCCTTGGGCTTCGAAGCTCTATTCTGCATGTTGAACTTTAAGTAAAAGCCCAGCAGAAACCCAGAAAAAGTTAAAATAGATAGATAGATAGATAGATAGATAGATAGATAGATAGATAGATAGATAGATAGATAGATAGATAGATAGATAGATAGATAGATAGATAGATAGATAGATAGATAGATAGAACTTTATTTGTCCACAGGGAAGAATGACTAAAAAAGTGAATATTAAACAGCTATGGCAATGATGCACTAGTTAGGTCTGGAGATGGAAACTAGAGGCTGATGATTAGTGATCATGGTGAGGTGTACTTCCTTACAAGTGCTAGTTAAATGTCCACACTAGACTTGTGCCATATGTGTGAAGTTTTTGTTGAACTTAATTCAGAAGGAGGGGACAATACAGTGCTAAAAGGGAAACCCCAATTATCTTCCTGTTTATCTTTTATTTATCAAAATGATAAACTGGAATTGCCAACCCCATAGTACAGTGCATTTGAACTGAAGACAGAATGGACAAGAATCCTGTCTTCAATTCACACTGTATTATGGGTTTGTGCCTTTCCAGTTTATATTTTATGGTGAGATTTTCAGGAAGTAAGTATTAACAGTACTTTAGTAGAAACACACATGTTGTTGTCATCCAGGAATGTAAAGGGTCTGAAAACATAGCAATTTTGAGGTGCCAACTCGGCCCTGCCTGTTTACTTTCAGTCCTTTAACAAAAACAATGCACAATGAATCAAAGCAAAAATAATCACCACATAAGAGTGGCTGCAACTAATCCTGCTATACCATTGGGTGAATTGATACAGAGCTCCTTTGCTCAGGCTGTCTCGCTATTGAGTGATGCCTCCTTCAGGGCTGTCGTCCTTTTGAAGCCAAGGGACCAGAAGGGGCAAAGTCAGTTGCCCTCACTGGGCAGTTTCTCAGAACTGTGGATAATGGTTAGTGTTCTGCCCCACATGTTGTTAGCTGTTAGCTATTATTTGTTGAACTGTGCATCCCCTTCATCTTGTCATTTATTAACACACCAGTCAGTCATGTCCCACACTCATCCATCCATCCATTATCCAACCCGCTATATCCTAACTACAGGGTCACGGGGGACTGCTGGAGCCAGTCCCAGCCAACATAGGGTGCAAGGCAGGAAACAAACCCTGGACAGGGCACCAGCCCACTGCAGGGCGCACACACACACACACCAAGCACACACTAGGGACAATTTAGAATCGCCATTCCACCTAACCTGCATGTCTTTGGACTGTGGGAGGAAACTGGAGCACCCGGAGGAAACCCACGCAGACACGGGGAGAACATGCAAACTCCACGCAGGAAGCCCACACTCACAGTGGTGCTATAAAAGTCTATGAAACTCACATAAACCATGTAGGTCCCATAATAAACATTTGAATACAATACACTCCAAGTGTCTCATGTAGGTGCCCCTTTATCTCTTGTTTTGGTCATGTCCGAAGCGTATCTTTAAGGTATATAAACCCCTGGGTCTGGTTAGTTGTGGTACGCAGTAATTTGAACCTCTGTCTACGCGTTTCTCTTTGTCTTGATGTAACTGTGGAAATCGCTCGCCTTGTAAGTGTCTTTTAAAGCTTCATTGTTTAATGTATACTCTCTGCTATGTATTGATTTGTAAATCATTATTTATTGTCTTTGGTTCTACACCTGTATATACCTATATGTTTCTTTTGTATATATTTCAGTTTACAATGTACATCCAGTAAAAGCCTTCAAGAAAGCTCACCCCTTGTCGTTTTTATGTGGATGTGTCGAGTTGTTTAAGCTCTCTCCGGCCACGTTGCACGGACAGTGTGGAGTGAGGCAGAAAAGTTAGTATTACATACATGGGAAGAGCTTGGATGGTGATCCTCAGGCACATGCATGACAATGTATTTTGCACATTCTGAGACTACTGATGAATAACAGACACATGGATTATGTAACATGTGTTATAACATGTTTTTTTTCTTCCTTTTTTTCATTGACTTTTTTGACATTGATACCCATTGTCCATAGTTGGTCACCATTGAGTCCTCCTCAATTTGAATCTTAAAAATATTTTCTCAACCACCAATACAAACTACACGGGACACGTAATGTATAAAAAGTATATATAAACTGCTCAAAAAAATTAAAGGCACACCTTGAAAACACATCAGATCTCAATGGGAAAAATAATCATGCTGGATATCTATACTGCTATGGACTGGGTAATGTGTTAGGAACAAAAGGATGCCACACCATTTGATGGAAATGAAAAATGAAAATGATCAAACTACAGAGGGCTGAATTCAAAGACACCCTGAAAATCAAAGTGAAAAAATGATGCAGCAGGCTAGTCCATTTTGCCAAAATTTCATTGCAGCAACTCAAAATCGTACTCAGTAGTTTGTATGGCCCTCACGTGCTTGTATGCATGCCTGACAGTGTCGGGGCAGGCTCCTAATGAGGGGATGGATGGTGTCCTGGGGGATCTCCTCCCAGATCTGGACCAGGGCATCACTGAGCTCCTGGACAGTCTGAGTTGCAACCTGGCGATGTCAGATGGACCGAATCATAATGTCCCAGAGGTGTTCTATTAGATTTAGGTCAGGTGGGGGCCAGTCAGTGGTATCAATTCCTTTATCCTCCAGGAACTGCCTGCATACTCTCACTACATGAGGCCAGGCATTGTTGTGCACCAGGAGGAACCCAGGACCCACCGCACAAGCATATGGTCTGAAAATGGGTCCAAGGATTTCATCCCGATACCTAATGGCAGTCAAGGTGCCATTGTCTAGCCTGTAGAGGTCTGTGCGTACCTCCATGGATATGCTTCCCCAGACCATCACTGACCCACCACCATACCAGTCATGCTGAACGATGTTACAGGCAGCATAACGTTCTCCACGGCTTCTCCAGACCCTTTCACGTCTGTCACATGTGCTCAGGGTGAACCTTTATTTGGCTAACTAAAAAGATTATAATATGCAAGCATTTGAGGCAACTCAGGCCCCTTCTTCAGTTCTTCGAGTTGCCTCGAAAGAGTGCATATTGTAATCTTTTTAGTTAGCCAATAAAAGGTGTTATTTTGCTTGACTTCTCACCACAATTATTTTAAAATAAATCTATTTCATTCCTGACGAGCACATTTCCAGTTTTGAACCCGTCTGCTGTTAACTGTTCCGGTATAATTAACTTAAAGCACAAAATCTGGAATTTACTAGTTTATAATTAAGAAATTGAATATTATGAATATATTTCTGAATGGATAAATTTGCCATTTTTGCCCATCAATCTACCCTCCATGACCCATAATGACAAAGTGAAACCATGTTATCAGAAATGTTTGCACATTTAAGAAAGTGCTATGCTGTGACAATCCAAATTGTGATTAGGTGCATCCTGTTTGCCTTTTTTCTTAAAATTATATATCGAGCACACATGTTTCATTTGAAATTGTCCAAAATGTTTCCAGGGCAAGATCAAACCTGCGAACGCTGCAATCAAGTTCACGTCTGTCAAATGTGCTCAGGGTAAACCGACTCTCATCTGTGAAAAGCACAGGGTGCCAGTGGTGGACCTGCCAATTCTGGTATTCTATGGCAAATGCCAATCGAGCTCCACTGTGCCGGGCAGTGAGCACAGAGCCCACTAGAGGATGTCGGGCCCAAAGGCCACCTTCATGAAGTCTGTTTCTGATTGTTTGATTAGAGACATTCACACCAGTGGCCTGCTGGAGATCATTTTATAGGGCTCTGGCAGTGCTCATCCTGTTTCTCCTTGCCCAAATGAGCAGATACCAGTCCTGCTGATGGGTTAAGGACCTTCTACGGCCCTGTCCAGCTCTTCTAGAGTTATCTGCCTGTCTACTGGAATATCCTCCATTCCCTTGAGACTGTACTGGGAGACACAGCAAACCTACTGGCAATGGCACGTGTTGATGTTCCATCCCGGAGAAGCTGGACTACCTGTGCAACCTCTGTATGGCACAGGTATCGCCAGTAGTGACACTGACCGTAGCCAAATGCAAAATGAGTGAAAAAACAGTCAGGAAAGATGAGGAGGAAAAAATGTCAGTAGCCTCCCTCCACCTGTTAAACCATTCCTGTTTTGGGGGTTGTCTCATTGTTGCCCCTCTAGTGCACCTGTTTTGTTAATTTCATTAACACCAAAGCAGCAGAAACTGATTAACAACCCCCTCTGCTACTTAACTGACCAGATCAATATCCCAGAAGTTTCATTGGCTTCATGCTATACTCTGATTAAAAAGTGTTCCTTTAATTTGTTTGAGCAGTATACATTTTGGGTGGAGTATACTTTTAATTAATTTAGTGGACACTAGACATGCATTTCCACCTGTATTTATGTTCATGTTTTTGTATTTTCATGTTTTTCTATTACATATAATAAAAAAATTTTCTTGTTGAAAAAAGTTCAATGTTTTTTGCTTATTTTTCTGGGGGTAAACATAATGCCAATGATTCTATGGGTGTGAAATCTTAACAAGAAAAAAAAGAAAAATAACTGAAATGAACCATAAAAATGTTGCATGAGCAATAAGTACATCAAGAGCAATAATTGACTTCTTATTACGAAACTGGGTTAGAGCAAAAACCTACAGCCATTACAACCTTCCACGGCAGACTTAGCAGATGCCTGCTATATATCATAAATATTGTAGGCATTTGGGTCAGGTGTGGGGGGCTAAATATATATGTTTTAAAATAGAGGAGTAGAGACTAACCTGGCTGCTCACCGATTGTTCTTTAAAGTTTTAGAAGAAATGCAAGAGGCTCATACTATCATTTCTTTAGGTCAGACTGTACATGAATATTAGCCACAGTTGCGGCTAAGGCTGCCAAATTTACTTATCAGTTTCAATAAAATTTGAATGAGCTGCTACTGAAAGAAAAATCAAGGCCACCTGCTGTCAAGCTAGTGCAGTTCCTCTGGGAGGTGCTGAGTTCCTCCAAGAATTTCATGTTGCTCCCTTACAACATGATTATGAAATCTGGGGCAGCAAGAAAGGAGTCTCACCACAACTGTTAAGCAGACATATTGTATACTTACTGTATTAAATATTACTGCTTGACCTTTGTGTGCAGAGTTTTCTAAAACTGTCCAATGTTGAACTATTGCCTTTGCTACTACCTATATGACCATCTGGCCACACTTTATTTAGTTTTACAGTTTTTTTAACTAGATTTGAAATAGTTTTGGCCAATTTACTTAAAACATTCTAAGGCTCTAAAGCCTTGCTTAAGCAGCACAGTATTAGCACTTAAGGAACTTGGCGTGTGGTATAATTGTGATAATCCCTCAGAAAAAATACTGAAAGGTCATGGTTCGAGGACTCAAAGACGGAGGTCTGTTTAGATCAAGTGCTGTCGTGTCTCAGCCCAAGGAAATTTCAGCAGCCATTTCAGATAGGATCACTTTAAACCCCTCTTCTAAGCCCACTGACTCAAGCCAGTGCGGCCTCAGTGTTGAAATGAAAACTAAAATAAATATTGTTTGAAACCAAATAAACAATTGTGTCATACATTTTCAATATGAGTTTAAATGAATTTGATTTATTTTTCCTTGCTGCAAGCTAAAAGAAAAACAAGGTTGGGTAAGACTAGCAACGTGCTTAATTGGGCAAAAATTAGGGCTTGCATGCGAGGATCCCCAATTAGAACAGCCTCATGAGAAAAAAAAATCACATAGACACGCACACAATGGCAGTAGTGAAAGTGAGGGCCACCCCTATGGCTTGAAGTCCACTTAATAATCTGTGAGTCCAAAGGGGAAACAGGTGTGAAAATACTGTAACTACTTTACATATATTCATTTGTGTAGTCTTTTCATAAATAGTGAGGGTTTAAGTAGGCTGTTCGGCCAAAAGAAGGAGTTACATTTTATTATTGTCTCTGGAGTCTGATTTGAACAGTACGGAATCTCATTAGTTCTTGAACTTACAACCACCACATGAAATTTTCCATCCATCAGCTCAGGATCTAGAGTTTATATTTGTTGCTGAAGCCTAAGCACTTAACAGTGGAGTAACAAGCTGGTCACAATATGAAGTATCCAGTCAATATAGCAGCCTACAATATCTCTCATAGTTGATGCCATCAAAAGTTACTTTATGGTGAACTCACAACACTCAGATTAATCCCTGGGCCTCATTCTATCAGCAGATTACAGAAGGGAAATACTTTTAAGTGGGAGCTTACTGCTGAAAGGTTCTATTCTGATTCTGACTTGAACAGTCCTTTCTCCTGTGTAGGTTTTTAGCCATTGATCATGATTATCGCACTCAACATTTTTTGGAAAATCTGGTAAGGAGTATTCAATAGTAAAATAAAATAAATGAAGGTTAGAGATACCTTTCAGCCATGTAGCTTTCATCTAGCGTGTAGTGAAGGCTAGACAGCCAAATTGTTGTGGCTCTAACCGTCTTTTCTTTTTTTTCGGTGTGTGAGTAATGTTTACCTGTTTCTTTCATTTTGCAAATGCAGCCTTTCACCATCACCATCACCATCAACATTTTATGCTGTAACTGAATTTAACAGATTTAATACAATACAGTGGAACCTCGGTTCACGAACGTCTCGGGACACGTACAACTCGGTTTATGACCAAAACGTTCGCCAAACTTTTGCCTCGGTTCACGACCACACACTCGGTATACGAACAAGCCAGTTTCCCTTTTGGTTTGTGCGCACCGATGATTTCCGCACCTGTTGCATTGTTCTCGGTCAGACGTGCATGCTTGCACGTGCGTGCGTGCTTTCGCTGTGAACTTTTTGTGCTCTATTTCATTTCCCTTCCGGTTCGTGCGCGCTGATTACTCTATTTAAGCACGTGTTCAGCCTCTCCCTGTTCATTGTTCTCAGTCAGACGTGCCTGCTTTACCTGTGAACTCTTTGTGCTCTACAGTATTTCGTGTGCTTTTGCAGTTAACCATGGCTTCTAAGCAAGTGAAGAGTGGTGAGAAGAAAGTGTTGCAATGTTACTTTTCTCTTTTTTTCAAATGTTTATTTTTTTTCATGTGCTTAAAACTCATTTAAATAAGAGTGTTTACAGCGATCGGGCTGTAATGCTATTAGCGTGAACTCCTGCAATGTTACTGTCTTGGTTGGCTTTTAAATAAAGTTCGGATTTGTTGAAATGTTCCTTTTTTCCCCCTGTGCTTAAAACTCATTTAAAAAGAGTGTTTACAGCGATTGGGCTGTAATGCTATTAGCGTGAACTCCTGCAATGTTACTGTCTTGGTTGGCTTTTAAATAAAGTTCGGATTTGTTCAAATGTTCCTTTTTTTTACCCTGTGCTTAAAACTCATTTAAAAAAAAAGTGTGTATACAACGATCGGATTGTAAGGCTATAGCGCAAACTGCTGCAATGTTACAGAGACAGAGAGGGCTCGTGTGCTTCTGAGAGACAGAGGGGGAGGGGGCTCGCCGTCTTGCTGAGGGGGGGAGGCTTGTGTGCTGCTGAGAGAGAGAGAGCCTGCGCGTGCAGCTGAGCAGGGATCCTGGGTGTTTGTGTCAGTGTTATTCAATGTTTTTACATTACTTTACTATTACACTGTGCATTCTATGGTGTAATTAACTATATTTGTGCTTAAAAATCTTTAAAAAAAATATATTTACATACAGTTCATACGGTCTGGAACGGATTAATTGTATTTACATACAATCCTATGGGGGAAATTGCTTCGGTTCACGACCAAATCGGTTTACGACCAGAGGTTTGGAACGAATTATGGTCGTGAACTGAGGTTCCACTGTATTTTAAAATGTCTATAGTATGTGGCAGACGACCAGGGACCTTGCCCCACTGGGATGCCTGGAACAGGTAAGGACAGGGAGAGGGGCAATATATTCCCCTGGAAGCCAGAGAGCAGCCTCCCTGGATTCCATCAGGGCCACGGATACAGAGCTGGGATGCTCATCCCTGTGGGGGTCCATGGCTGCCACCAGGGGGCGCCTGGATGGTTCCTGAGCCATGGACTGCAGCACTTCTACAACACCAAGATGTGCTGCCGGAACAGGAACCAGATACGCCCGGAGTGCTTCCGGGTGTCAGGGCAGCACTTCTGCCACACCAGGAAGTGCTGCCGGAAGATCATCAGGGAGCACCTGGAGCACATCCAGGTGTGCCATTAAAGGGGTCACCTCACTCCATTCGGAGAGCCAGAGTCGGGTGGAAGAGGATGGAGCTTGCGACAGGAGGAGTAGAGGCGACAAATGAAAAGGAGGTCTACAGGACTGTGAGCTGTATTGGTCTCAGTATTGTGTTGTGTTGTGTGCCCAGGATTAAAACATGTGTGCTTTTTGACATCTGGAGTCTGTGTCTATCTGTGTCGAGGCTGATCTTCCACAAGTTACTAGGGTGTAGTACCGTGTTAGCCATTATGAATGTAGTGAGAAGTCAAGTAAAATGACACCTTTATTTGGCTAACTAAAAAGATTACAATATGCAAGCATTTGAACCAACTCAGGCCCCTTCTTCAGTTCTTTGAGTTGCCTCGAAATAGTGCATATTGTAATCTTTTTAGTTAGCCAATAAAAGGTGTCAATTTGCTTGACTTCTCACTACAATTATTTTAAAATAAATCTATTTCATTCCTGACAAGCACATTTCCAGTTTTGAACCTCGTCTGCTGTTAACTGTTCTGGTATAATTAACTTAAAGCACAAAATCTGGAAGTTTCTAGTTTATAATTAAGAAATTGAATATTATGAAAATATTTCTGAATGGATAAATTTGCCCATCAATCTACCTTCCATGACCTATAATGACAAAGTGAAACCATATTATCAGAAATGTTTGAAAATTTAAGAAAGTGCTATGCTGTGACAATCCAAATTGTGGTCAGGTGCATCCTGTTTGCCTTTTTTCTTAAAATTATATATCGAGCGCACATCTGTTTCATTTTAAATTGTCCAAAATGTCTCCAGGGGAAGATCCAACCTGCAAACACTGCAATCAAGTTCCAGCCTCATTGGGCCATATGTTTTGGGTGTGCACCAAATTAACATAATTCTGGACCAAAATCTTTAAATGCCTTTCACAATCCCTCCTAATCCACTAACAGCTGTGTTTGGGGTACTTCCAGAGAAGCTTAAAGTGGAGAAGGACAAACAAACTGTAATTGCCTTTACTACACTATTGGCACATAGACTTATCTTAGTCAACTGGAAGAATCGTAACTCTCCTCTTTTAAGTCAGTAGGTAACTGATGTTTTATACTACAGTGATCCCTCGCTATATCGCGCTTCGCCTTTCGCAGCTTCACTCTATCGCGGATTTTATATGTAAGCATATTTAAATATATATCGCGGATTTTTTGCTGGTTCGCGGATTTCTGAGGACAATGGGTCTTTTAATTTCTGGTACATGCTTCCTCAGTTGGTTTGCCCAGTTGATTTCATACAAGGGACGCTATTGGCAGATGGCTGAGAAGCTACCCAACTTACTTTTGTTTCTCTCTCTCTCTCTCTCTCTTGCGCTGACTCTCTCTGATCCTGACGTAGGGGGATTGAGCAGGGGGGCTGTTCGCACACCTAGACGATACGGACGCTCGTCTAAAAATGCTGAAAGAGTTGCTACCTTCTGTGTGCAGCTGCTTCGTGAAGCGACATGCATACTTAAAAGCTTGAAGGGCACGTATTGATTTTTGACTGTTTGTTTTCCTCTGTCTCTCTCTCTCTCTCTCTCTCTCCCTGCTCCTGACGGAGGGGGTGTGAGCTGCCGCCTTCAACAGCTTTGTACCGGCGGTGCTTCGCATACTTAAAAGGCAAACAGCCCTATTGATTTGTTTGGTTTTCTCTCACTTTCTGACATTCAGTGCTCCTGACACGCACTCCTTTGAAAAGGAAGGTATGTTTGCATTCTTTTAATTGTGAGACAGAACTGTCATCTCTGTCTTGTCATGGAGCACAGTTTAAACTTTTGAAAAAGAGACAAATGTTTGTTTGTAGTGTTTGAATAACGTTCCTGTCTCTCTACAACCTCCTGTGTTTCTGCGCAAATCTGTGACCCAAGCATGACAATATAAAAATAACCATATAAACATATGGTTTCTACTTCGCGGATTTTCTTATTCCGCGGGTGGCTCTGGAACGCAACCCCCGCGATGGAGGAGGGATTACTGTATTTGAAATGGCAAATTCTCACTTAGAGGATCTGTACAAAACTTTTTCAAAACCTGGTAGGATCTAATCAATAACATTTTACAATAAACATTCAAATTGAGAAAGCCGATTTTCTTCCCTCTTTTTTTTACTCCATTTATCTTTATTCATTTATTAATTTATCTATTTACTTATTTTCACTAGTTTAAAGTTTTACTCTGCTGGCCTATCTCTCTTTTTCAGGAGTGGGGGTTGATTTATTTCAAACCTATTTTTGTAAAACTTGATTTATTTATATGGAATGTTATTTGATTTTAATACAATCAATAAAATAAAAAAAAAAAAGAAAAGAAAAGTAAATGTGTACCTGTGTATATTAGGTCCAACAATCCACACTGCAAAAACTAAGCCATGAAGTCTAAGGAACTCTCTGAAGACCTCAGGGTAATGGGATGAAACCATTTCTAAAGTTTTATGTATCCTCAATACTTGTGAAATGAAAGAAGTTTGGAACTACCAGGACTCCTTGTAGAGCTGGCCATCTAGTCCAAATGAGCAACTGGGCAAGAAGGGCCTTGGTCAGGGAGGTGACCAAGAACCTAATGGTCACTCTAACAGAGCTTTAGAAGTGCTCGACTGAGATGGGAGAACCTGTTGAAAGAATGATCATTTAAACAGCGCTCTTTAAAATGACATATAAAGAACTCTGAGAGAATGAGGGAACGATTCTGTAGTCTTATAAGACAAAAACTGAACTCTTTGCGCAGAATTCCAAACTCTGTGTCTGGCAAAGACCAGGCATTGCTCATCACCTGCCTAATACCATCCCCACAGTGAAACATGGTGGTGGCAGTATCATGCTATGGAGGCTGTTCCCAGCAGCAGGGACAGGCAAGCTGGTCTGAAACAAGGAGAGGATAAATGCAGCCAAATACAGCAAGGTCCTTAAAAAAAATCTGCTCCAGAGTGCAGGTGCAGTTCACTCTCCAACAACAACAATTTATTTCTTGTGTAGCCCAAAATTACACAAGGAATGCATCAATGGGCTTTAACAGGAACTGCTTTTTTGACAGCTTCTCAGCCTTGACTCCCTAAGAAGGCAAGAAAAAGCTCCCAAAAAATACCTTTCTAGGGGAAAAAAATGGAAGAAGTCTTGGGAAAGGCAATTCAGAGAGACAGAGACCTACAGTATTTCCAGGTAGGTTGAGCATGCAATGGGTGTGAAAAAACGGAGTAGATACAATACATAAAATAGAACGCAAGTGATCCTCTTCACAGAGCAAGACAGACAATCTATCATTGCCACCTCAGGAATTCAATAATACAAACTGCAAAGGAAAATGCAAGGATAGATTATATCACTCACTAAATACAAAACTATCACACACGAGAATGCAAATTTGTTCAGAGTACTGGAGTCCTTCAGCATGACAATGATCCAAGGATGCAGGTATCACAAAACTTGAATGGCTTTGAGACAAGTCTCTGACTGTCCCTGAGTGGCCGAGTCAAAAGCCCAGACTTAAACTGTGGAGAGACCTGAAGATAACATTTTACAGACCCTTTCCATGCAATCTAACAGAACTTGATAGGATTTAAACAGCCTAAATCCAGATGTGCAAAGCTTTTGGAGACTTAGCCAAGAATACTTGAAGTAGTAAGTGCTGCCAATGAAGCTTCTACAAAGTACTGAATTAAGGATCTAAACATTTAAATGAACGAGAGATGTCAGTTTTTGATTTTTAACATATTTTGAAATGTTTCACAAAAACATGTTTTCACTTTGTCATTAAGGGTTATTGAGTGTAGAGTGACAGGCAAAAATGTCAAATTTATCAAGTAAAAATAAATGGACAACATAAACATGTACAGAAAGTGAAGGGATCTGAATGCTTTCTGAATCCACTGCACATATAGCTTATTGTACTATAGATTGTGGCAACAGACTGGGGGCCAGACCCAGCCGGGAAGCTTGGAAGGACCTGAAGGCGGATTATACATCCTCCGGGCCACGAGGGGGCAACCGCCCTGGATAGTGTGGGGACCACGGGGACGGAACGTGTAGGCTTAAACCCGTTGGACCCGTGGCCACTTCCAGGGGGCGCCCCAAGCCTCATAGAGCCTGGGAGATCTGCACTTCCGCCACACCTGGAAAGGTGGATGGAGGACCTTCCAGGGACGCCCGGAGTGCTTCCGGGTGCTCATGCGGCACTTCTGCCACACCAGAAAGTGCCTCCGGAAGGACATCAGCGAGCACCTGGAGCACATCCGGGTGATTATAAAATGGGCCACCTTCCTACAGTTGGGGAGCAAGAGTCAGGTGCTGGAGGAGGACGAAGCTCCAGCGAGAGGAAGAAAGGTGGCCCACGGTGGTTAAAAGGCCCGTGTGAGGGTGAATGGTGCGGAAGCACTGTGTGTTGTGTGGGATTGTGTTGGGGACATTGACTTTAATAAATGTGTGTTTTATAGTAGTGCCGGTGTCTGTCTGATGGTGTTCGGGCTACCTCTCACAAGATCTATATTTTTACAGTGCCTTGCAAATGCAAAGGTGCTCTATAAATGATAGGATTTTGTTAAACCTGAAGTTTCTCTGTCTCTCTTTCTTCCCAAATATTTCATTCATGGTAACCAACAGCTGGCCAAGATCACTTCAAGGTTGTTTTAGGTCAGGTGAAGCTCATCTTACCTGTGGATGTTCAGTGTGCAACTGTGACTAGATTACAGGCTGCTGCTCTGTACTGCCACCTGGTGGGATGAATTAGCTTTAATAGTTTTTTGTTTTTTTTTTATTAGAGGAGGTATTTCTGGTCTCAGTCCTGAAGGGTTGTATGGCTGCAGGCTTTAGCATTATTGCAACCAATTACACAAAACAATTTCTATTTGTCATTTTAAATCAAAATAGGGAATGAAATGGCTCAGAAGTGCACATTATGTTTTGTAAGACATTTATTTATCTGAAATTAGTTCTTAGAACTGCATTTGGTGTTCCTAATGAAAGTTCTCTATCCTTGAAATGTTAGCCTGCACCTTTACTAATTCATATCTTTGTTCCGTGTATCTGCTGATGAAAAATTTAAAAATAAACTGAAAAAAATGAAGATTTTATAATTGGGCTGTAAATTGTTGCTTCTGCATCAAACAGCATAAGACTACTTGGTAATATTCCTATGTTTTATTTATAACCTTCATGCAATAGAAGACTAGAAGCTGTGAGGTTAAGAAGGTTGGCATGTTAAAGAAAAGTTGTAGATTAAACGTCTGGATCAAGTTTGGGAACCCTAGCCTTAAAAGAAGACCTAGGTTCCATGCTGATAAAATTCAGGTTTCTGTCAACATCACTCGAATAAGCTCCCAGATAACCATATAAATGAGGAGGCTCCTAGTTATATATGCAGTACATATGGTCCAGCATAAAAAAACTAAAGGGTCACATCTGATCTTTGGGAGCTGTGAGCTTGACAGACTTGTTCTTTTATTTCATTTTATTTGCTTTTTCAATTGTCACCCTTGTTTAAGATGTATTTGCAAATGTAAATGCTTCCCTCTGTAGCACTGCTGCCTTAGCGTAATAAGCCTCATTTCATTGTCACTCACCTAATCGATATAATTAATTAGCCAACCAGGACTTTACAAAAGCACTTCAGCCACAAAGTTTAACAAAATATTAGCTGGAGCAAAACAAATATACCAAAGATCTTACTCAAATTAGATCTCTTTTACAACACACAAAGAGACACGTATTTTATGTCTATTATAATATTGATATTATTTTTAAAGTATAGAACATTAACAGACTAATAAAGCCGTTGTCAGCTGCTGGAATTCTGCCAAGGTTTGTCCTTAGTTTTGTGGCCCTTGGGAAATTTACAGAAAGAACATAATAATATTAGTAAGGATTGCATTACTGAACTGCTCACGAGAAAAAGAAAAGTGACATGGTAGTATTTCTCCAAGTGATGGAAGAAAAATGCAAAGATTGAAATCCGGCAACTACTTCAAAAAGATCGGAAAATGCTACCTTTTAGTTGGTGATGCGTTTTTGCTTTGGTTCAGAATATTTCAGACTGTGCAGCACGATTGCAGTTTGACAAATATCCTACTGAGATATGATACTCTTTGCTGCAGCTCTGCAGGGTGTGGGTCTTTATTGAAAAATGTACTTGTTTTAACCTACGTGGGAACTGAACAAAATGATGATGTAGTATGTGAACTTGTTTTCTAAACATATATACTGTAAATAAGCTTTCTGACTAGCATTTGTGTTATTTTTCAATGTTTGCATTAGTTTCTTCCCAGTACATGATTGTTTTTATGGAAAAAGGTTTACTGAAAATTGCAAACAACAAAACAAAACATGAAAGCTGGGTAACAACCAACTGTTAAAAAATATACAGATCAGTCCCTCCACATCCCACTATGCTCACAATACTCACACCCCACCTCTTGATTTTTGTAACATGATTTTGTATGTATGTCAGAATTTTTTCTAAAAAATGCCCATTTTTGGAAATATTGGCAAAACTGCAAAATGTGTTATTGTTTATTTTAAATTGAATCATTTAAAATATTCTAATAAAATCATGGTGAAGCAGTATTACTCTACTTTAAATCACAAAACATAAAATAATCTAAATAACATATTTTTGATAATAACAAGGTATCTCAAAGAGTTGGAAAATGTATTATAATGGCACAAAAACCCACGGCGCTGCTGAGGGATCGCTCAGTATGTCACCTCCACCTCCCAGAAGCCGGACATGACATGGTGGGGAAGTATGTTTAAGACATTGAGAATTACAAGCATTGGCTTCTACCAGCCTGCTAAACAGATAGCTGCCAATTGTGCCTCTTGCCTGTGATGGAGCTTAGTGTGCTGATGCACATGGTTACATGGTTACATTCATAATCAACTTCCCTTCCAGCAGTTATACACCCTGAGATGACCTGACTTTCGAAGCTGGGAATTAAGAGTGGCTGGTTTGATCGAACTGCTTGCCTGTGACAGAGATTATTAATGGATGTGTGTCCTGCTGATTACGTTTGTTGTTGTGTTTCAATGAAAGCACAAAATAATTTTGTTGTATTTTTCCATTCAGATATTTTTTTCACCAACTGGGAAATCCTCATATTCTTCATAAAAAAGAGCAATGCAGACATGTTTTTTTTTTGCATGGACTAAATTATTGAGCACCAAGATAGTGTTTGTGAATAATTTAAATTATTCAGTGATTCCAGTCCTCTTACTGCAGCTCACCGTCTTGAAACATAAGAGCTGTTTTCGGCTAAGATCTCAGAAATTCAGTACTGTACAGAATTGACTTTACTACCAAATTATCATTTTTCCGTGTGACCCACAGATATGCATACTTTGGATATTTTTTTGTTTGTAACTGAGATGTTAGGAAAAGTTCAATTGGGCTTTCTATGAAACAATTGTATTCTGAAGGTTGTATGATATTGGTGTAAGCTTATTGATAATCAGGTGTGGAAAGCATACCCCCGGACACAGACAGACAGACACCAGAATGTCCAAAATACTTCTTTATTTTCTCCAAAGCACCACAATGCCTTCCTCCAACACTCTTTCTCCTTCTCTTTCTCTTTTCCTTTTCAACCTCCTCTCCCCTCCTCACAAGCTTCGTCTCCTTCCTCCAAACTCTGGCTCAGCTTCTGGAGGGAGGCAGTCCCTTTTATGCTGACCCGGATGAGCTCCAGTGATTAGACCCATTGATGAAAGATTCTCTTAAGTGACAAAGCTCCTGGAATAGCCCCAACTAATAAAGGAAGACTGACAATGGTGTGAGATCACTTGGGAGTCATTTTTTGTGGAAGTCTACATGCACTTCCAGGGTGTCCATGACATGTACTGAAAATGGCTAAAAATCTAAGTACAGAATGCTGTCTGGGCCACCTTTTTAGTTAGGGGCATTTGTATAAAGGCATTACGACTGATGGTGAAATTCAGCTTCAACCTGGCAAATTTGGTACATTCTTCAAAGAGTGGAAACATAAAGACCTAAAAGTAAACCAAAGGATACAACCTGGTATGTGAGTCTGCTTAACAGAAGGGTGGTGCCCTCTGCATGCACACTCATTCTACCTAGCAGGGCAATATTATGTTTTCATCATGCTTAAAGATGACCAGTCCAGGAGTGGACACAGGAATGCAATAGCCACAGCAACAGTGGTCAAGTACAGGGATGCAAAGCAGCAAACCTGATATGGCTATGATAGTGAAAATGTCCTATGATTGTGTGTGCCTTAAACTGGCAGAGTCTGCATGGGTATAGGTGAAGTTTGCAAAATACTACAATAATGAGATCGCTTTCAAATCTTTATCAAGTGGACTGTTATACTTGAACCAAATGGCTTCTCTAGGTGCCAAAGCCCCCATTTGCCAAGCAGGAGTATTTGTTTCCTGTTAGCAGTTTGTACCACAAAGTGTACTCTTAGTTTCCTTCCTTCAACCCCAGCTATACCATCCGAATTTCCCTCAACAAAATGCCTGTGCATTTCTGTGGGTGGCCAATATTCAATTTGCACTTCCAATGTGAAATAAAGTGAATGCTAACATGCTAATCAATAAAGTGCTGTTTTGAAGTGATGATTTTTAATGAGTGGTCAGTGTCACTTTGCGCATCAGATGAGCTCAAATCAACCGAGCTCAGCTGCTACACAACAGAGTTAATTGAAGAACAACATCATTAAGCCAAGGTCACCAAAAAATTATAAAACCAGTCAATAAACACACTGTAGGATTTTGAATTTTATTTAAATGTTACAGACCATAGTAGTAACACACTTGACATCAGAATACTGCATCACCAAGCCAGACAGAATGTGTGTATAAAGCAAAAGGGACAATGCGATAGCTGCAGGACATGCACCCACACGGTAAAGTCCTAATGTCAAATTAATGTTGAACTTCAAGTTAACTTTACTTTGGAAAGCAAGGAAAAAGATCAAGAGATCAAAGTAAAAATTTGACCCATACGGAGCTCCTTCGGTACAACTTGGTTAGGACTGTCAATGCCCAGGTCATCCACAGTGATCAAACTTGGCACATGTTATTCAGTCTGACTCTGTTTGGTACATTCGTCATGCAAGTCCCAATTCTACCACTTGATAGATGAATTCTTTTTCCAATATGGGGAACTCCTTGTGAAACATCAGATAGTCATGTAGTTAAGGAGCATTGGGAATGTTCTGCATTTTTCAATACCTATAATGTCATTTGAAATTAATGCGCTGTGCTTTGTAATTATGAATGGTCCACATTGGTGACTTTGGATGTACACATAAATCTCCTGTCAAAGGTAATGCCGAGTTACTGTCAATGCTGATTAACCAGGTTGGGTATGATATGTCATCCTACTTGCTACAAGGTTGCCTGTTCAGTTCTTTGTGAATCTACAAGTACGTTTGTATATTTTATATGAAAGGGTCTTTAAAAATTATTAATGAATGGACCTAGTGGTCCAACTTGACAGGCACAGCCAACTGAGACCCATCCACAGAAATGGGTCTGCCTGTTCATCACAATCTTTGAAAGTCCAGCAAAAAATTTTAATAAGAATTAAAAAGGACATTACTAATATACATATTATTTAACTACATTGAAATGAGGTTTAACATTCATGTTCAAATAAGGTCTGTTGTTTTAGAGTACGGGTGGTTGAGTGGCATTGCGGCTAAGACCCAGCCACACACATCCAGGAACCTGAGTTCATTTTCAAGCTTTAGCACCTTCTGTTCTCTTTGTGTCCACAAACCTCTGTAGATACTGTATATTAGGTAAGTCTGTATTAACCATAATAAGTGTGGGTGTCCAGCATGACTTACAACAGACTGGCGACTCATCCAGGGTCTGTCCCTGCGTTACATTCAGAGCTACCAGGCTTCTGCACCTTGTGACCCTGAAATGGAAACAAGCAGACTCTGAAAATGAATGAATGTTTCAAAGCAGATTTTACCTTAATAAACCTTGAGCTTGCACGACAGTATTTCCTCTAGTTATTTCCACCACACAGCAAATCATGACAAACACGCACACATGCACACACCCAGAGAGTAAATTATCATTTTCCATGAAACCTTCCTATAAATAAATAATATTTCCCCAGTAATGGTTCAATATTCCTTTTCTACCTGTTTTATTTTTAAAAGAAGCATTTTATTGGCTCGTTTGTTTTTATTTTAGAAAAGAAACTATTTGCAATAAGCCGGTAATTAGAGTGTTGCCACCGAGTTGTTTGCACAGATTTAAGCAATTTCATCAAGAGCAAGCTATTCCTGAGGAAAGTGTTCTGCCACAGCAGTGCTGCTGCTGCTGCTAGGGAAGCAAATCCTCAGGATGGCTTTGGGGCTGGTGGGCGGCGTTGTTAGTTTTTCCCCTAGACCAAACGATGTGCCACTTGGGACCAGTCGGAGCTGGCGAGTAAGTGCAAAGTGTGGTAGGCGCCTGCTACCTTAAAAAAAAATAAAATAAAACAAAAAACGAGAAAGGAAACTCCAGCCAAGAATATCATTTTGTTCATGGCTTATTCAAAAATGCCAGGCAAAGCTGAGTCGACCAGCTCTGGCTGATATTTTTTCTTCCATTCTGCTGGCTCCTGTCCCATCAAAACTATTTCAGATTTTTAAAATATATTTATTTGTTTATTTAGCAAAAAAAAGTAAGAAAAATGCACACCCTGTAACTTCTGCAGTCTGTCAGGATTGATCTGCTTACAGTACAGATCTGCTGAAGGCCGCAGAACACTCTGTCACCTAAGATTTCTTTCACCAGCTCTCTTGCCCTCACTTTGTGCCAGTAAGCAAAATAAAAAAAAAGCTTGTTTCTACACAAATGGAATCCCCAAAAACTCACTTCAGGCTTATTCACAACAGGATTGACAGCAGTCTGGAGGTAAGTACTGAACATCTTGGGCATGTGTCTTAAACAGATCAGGAGAGCAACAGGCAGAGACTACTGCATTAATACAAACAGCCAATATAAATTATACTTTTCATAGAAGGAAAAACTTGACATTCTCTCAGTTATGACATTGCATTTTCCAGCTTCTTGGTAATATGCCCTGTTCAGTTCATTTGAGTATCTACTCTACTATATTACATTCACTGATGTTGCATCCTTTTTGCACATTAATATCAATTTGATTGTAGGGACTTTGTGGTCATGGGCACATACAGTATGTAGAAGAGTCTTCTTTTTAAAGCCATCATAAATCAAATGGTAACAGAGATGTCATTTAGTTGAGAAGGCTGATGTGTTTGTGCTATGGAAAACTTGTTAGCAGTACTTGAGTCTGAGGTGTAACTTCATATTTCTCTCCAGTGTCACTGACAAAAAATGACTTTTGTTTGACATAATCACCATTAATACAGTATGAAATTACACAATTTTCTTTACAGTCGTCATCATGAACATAAACCTTAGAAAGTTATTGAATTTGTATATAGAGGTGGTGCTGCTGATGAAATAAATGTTGAGTTTTATTACATATTCTTGCATAAAATGCTAAATAAAGGAGAGTATTGAGCCATCGTTATATGTGAAATTCAAACATGGGTATCCTTGATTTGTACCTGTAGGTGAAGCCCCCATGTGCCTCCTTCAAAGCATCATTACAAACTGAAGACTTTAACAGAAAAACTTCCTTTATTCAGGTAGATCCTTTTATGTAACACATTCGAATATATTTTAATTTTCACTAATCAGCTTTAGATAAATGGTATGCTCCAGAAACACACCTCTTGAATTAATTATGTAAAGTTCCAAACTAGTTAAAGGTATAAGAAATAAAAACTTCTCATATGTAAACTGTGTGTAGACAGAATAATACCACTGAAACACATAAAGGTTTGGGACCCAGTCCCGTATACTGTAGGTCTTGAGGATAGTTGTCTTGTAACATTAACAAAGACTTCCATGAGATATCGTTTGCATGATACAGGGGATTTTTATATGTGACGGACAGGAAATGACAAAGATAATTGACTGTGACGTTGAAATGGTGAGCCGGAGGTGATAAGATGGTTGGAGGCAGAAGTGAGGTCATCAGGAGTGAACCGGAAGTGAGATCATCTAATGGAGTTGTATCTTCGGTACCTGGAAGAGGACTGTTTCTTAGATGGATTTTGAACTGAGTTTTGGAAGATAAGTCTTCTAATCATCTGTTTTCCTGAAGGATAAGAGAGAGGGGCATTAGCGCTAAACGTCAAATCCCCCTGGTTGTTGTATTCACGCTGCATTGGGCCTGTTGGCTGCCCCCTATTCTTGCATGTTTGACAACTGTTATTAGAAAACAAAGCACAAAGTTAAATATTATATCTCTTCACAAATGAAGTCAGGATGTCCTAGTTTGACCAGCAGGCAGTTTCAGGCAATTTTTTAAAATTTTCCCTTACAATATTCTTGTTAATAGCACACATGTGGTTTAGAAATTACATGTAAAGATTAAATTCACCCAATAAGGGCATTACCTTTACAATGTAATTTAAATGTATGAAATAGGAATTAAAGTAACAAAAACATCTTTACACAAAGTCTATATACAGTGCATCCGGAAAGTATTCACAGCGCATCACTTTTTCTACATTTTGTTATATTACAGCCTTATTCCAAAATGGATTAAATTCATTTTTTCCTCAGAATTCTACACACAACACCCCATAATGACAACGCGAAAAAAGTTTACTTGAGGTTTTTGCAAATTTATTAAAAATAAAAAAATTGAGAAATCACATGTACATAAGTATTCACAGCCTTTGCTCAATACTTTGTCGATGCACTTTTGGCAGTACTTACAGCCTCAAGTCTTTTTGAATATGATGCCACAAGCTTGGCACACCTATCCTTGGTCAGTTTCGCCCATTCCTCTTTGCAGCACCTCTCAAGCTCCATCAGGTCGGATGGGAAGCGTCGGTGCACAGCCATTTTAAGATCTCTCCAGAGATGTTCAATCGGATTCAAGTCTGGGCTCTGGCTGGGCCACTCAAGGATATTCACAGAGTTGTCCTGAAGCCACTCCTTTGGTATCTTGGCTGTGTACTTAGGGTCGTTGACCTGCTGAAAAATGAACCGTCGCCCCAGTCTGAGGTCAAGAGCGCTCTGGAGCAGGTTTTCATCCAGGATGTCTCTGTACATTGCTGCAGTCATCTTTCCCTTTATCCTGACTAGTCTCCCAGTTCCTGCCGCTGAAAAACATCCCCACAGCATGATACTGCCACCACCATGCTTCACTGTATGGATGGTATTGGCCTGGTGATGAGCGGTGCCTGGTTTCCTCCAAACGTGATGCCTGGCATTCACACCAAAGAGTTCAATCTTTGTCTCATCAGACCAGAGAATTTTCTTTCTCATGATCTGAGAGTCCTTCAGGTGCCTTTTGGCAAACTCCAGGCGGGCTGCCATGTGCCTTTTACTACGGAGTGGCTTCTGCCTGGCCACTCTACCATACAGGCCTGATTGGTGGATTGCTGCAGAGATGGTTGTCCTTCTGGAAGGCTCTCCTCTCTCTACAGAGGACCTCTGGAGCTCTGACAGAGTGACCATTGGGTTCTTGGTCACTTCCCTGACTAAGGCCCTTCTCCCCCGATCGCTCAGTTTAGATGGCCGGCCAGCTTTAGGAAGAGTCCTGGTGGTTTCAAACTTCTTCCACTTACGGATGCTGGAGGCCACTGTGCTCACTGGGACCTTCAAAGCAGCAGAAATTTTTCTGTAACCTTCCCAAGATTTGTGCCTAGAGACAATCCTGTCTCGGAGGTCTACAGATAATTCCTTTGACTTCATGCTTGGTTTGTGCTCTGACATGAACTGTCAACTTTGGGACCTTATATAGACAGGTGTGTGCCTTTCCAAATCATGTCCAATCAACTGAATTTACCACAGGTGGACTCCAATTAAGCTGCAGAAACATCTCAAGGATGATCAGGGGAAACAGGATACACCTGAGCTCAATTTTGAGCTTCATGGCAAAGGCTGTGAATACTTATGTACATGTGCTTTCTCAATTTTTTTATTTTTAATAAATTTGCAAAAATCTCAAGTAAACTTTTTTCACGTTGTCATTATGGGGTGTTGTGTGTAGAATTCTGAGGAAAAAAATTAATTTAATCCATTTTGGAATAAGGCTGTAACATAACAAAATGTGGAAAAAGTGATGCGCTGTGAATACTTTTTGGATGCACTGTATTGAAAGCTATATATACAATCACATTTTAATGTCATTTTCCTTCATTGTTCTTAGTAAATTGCAATAATTTTACTTACGTTATCTTAAATTCATCATTGATCAGCAGAGGAAGACTTTTTATTTAAGGATCAGTGCTTAATTAGATGTACCTTAGGCAGCTGTGCACACAGGTCTTCATCAGTTTTACATATCTGGACACTGCAGTGCTTGACACTTTATGGTTTTAATTTCAATTTGCAATTATAATTTTTTTCTTGCTATTCTAATGCAAGTTTTCATTCTAGCATCTTTAAATTATACAAACATGCATAACTCTTCAATGCCTTTAAAATGTATTCATTTGTTTGGAACTTTTTAAATTCTTTTATTATAAGAAAATTATAAGAAAAAACTCTTTAATGTCAAAGTGAGAACAGATCTAATCTAAATTAATCACAGATATAAACACAAAATAACTGATTGCATAAGCATTCACCCCTTCAAGTCAGTATTTAGTAGATCCTCCTTTGGAACCCATTACAGCCTTAAGTCTGTGTTTACAGGTCTCTGTCAGCTTTGCACACCTGGACATTGCAATTTTTCTTTCCATATTCTCCTTTGCAGAACAGCTCAGGCTGTGCTAGGTTGTATAGGAATCATGGGTGAACAGTCTTTTTAAGTTCAGCTAAAATTCTGGATTGTATTGAGATCTGGATCCGGATTCAGCCACTTCAGGACATTAAAAGTGTTGTTTTTAAGCCATTCCTGTGTAGTTTTGGATTTCTGCTTGGGCTTGTTGTCTTGTTGGAACACAAATCTTCTTTCAAGGAAGACTGCATCAGGTTTTTCTCCAGGATTTCCCAGTATTTTGCTGCATTCATTTTACCTTCACAAGCCTTAGAGGAACTTGCTGCTGAAAACCATCCCCAACAACAACATGATGCTGCAGTGGCCATGTTTCACAATGAGAATGGCGTGTTTTTGATAATGCAACAGTGCTTAAATATGATGTTTAGTCTGATGGCCAGAAAGCTCAAATTTCATCTGTAATCAGACATTACAGTTTTCTTCAAGCTGACATCAGAATCATTCATATGCCTCTATTCGAGATGTCACACATTTGTTTAACAGTATTGTTCTCTTTGTCACTCGTCTGTGAAGCTGCAACAGGCAAAACACCTAGGAAACAGTTTATGTATGCACAGTCTCTCCAATCTCACACAATGTAGCTTGCAATTCCTTCAGAGTTCACATTGGTGGCCTCCCTCACTTGACTTCTTGCATGATCACTCTGTTATTTTGACAGGTCTGCTTTAGCAGATTAACAGCTGTGCTCTTCCATTTCATAATATTTCATTAAATTGTCCTCCAGTGGATATTCAGTGACTTCTTTTCAGTCCCCTTTTCACAGAGTTACTTGTAGTGTTCTTCTGTCTTCATTGTGTAGGTTATACCACAATACTGCCTCACCACAAGTTGGACTTTGTTGCACAAAGCTGTTTCAGCCATGAAGCCCACAACTCTCCACATACATTCACCCTGTTGTGAGCAATTTATGGCACCATATTAATCTGCTCATGAATTCACTTGGGTGCCATTCTCCCTCCTAGCTACAATTTCATCTTAAGACAACAGCAATGGGGGAAAAATTAGCTAATGGAATTACAAGCAACAGGTTCTGCTGCTGAGCTGAACAGAGTTCCATGTAGCTGACCTGGATGTGTGTCATGATGAATATCGTAATTCAGATTTCCTCAGGAGAGGAGAAAGTGTAAACAGAGGGACACTGCTTGGTTCAGTGATGTTTTGTAAGTGTTATTAAAACAAAAATAAATCTTTGTTAAGGTCTTGTTACACAGCAGTATATCATTAATAGCTACATTTTTGGAGAACCTAAACAAAAGTGTTACCTAACAAGCTGTGCATTCAATTGTAGTGAATATTTTGGACACCATTCAGAATCCACACTGCCATGTTTAAATGCTGTCGACCCAAGAAACTGCTTGGGTCTTCTGCTATGTTTGAACAAGGAAATGTCAGTGGTTAATGTGACGGGTGTCTGGTCACACTTATAGGTAATCTAACCTAAACACATTTAAAATATCCAACCATGCCGCACAGTTTTATTAAGAGTTTGGGAATTCTTGAACTTTAAAGATAATAGCACACAGGTTTCTTTAAATTGGGTGGTGAGTAAACACACAATGGAAGACACAGCAGCAATTTCAAGAAAAACAACAATAACTTGTGGTACATCAGACAATATAAAATCTACCAAGAAGATAAAAGTACATAAGAATCTAAAAATATCAGGAGCGGGAAACTTTTAAAAAGAAAAGCACACTGTCCACACTCTAAAGTCCATTAATACATAACAGTACAGGATAAGACCTTTGGTGCTGCAAAGTCCAAGTTGTATGTTGTGTTAACACAATGATTAGTCTTCCAACTGTCCTACTGCAACACTTTGTTCACTGAATCCTTGTTTCCCAACAGGAGCCTTGCTTCTTTTCCGCTGTCTTCCGTCCTCTCATGAGTCTTCCCTCTCTCGCTGGAAGCAGGTGTCACCGTGTGTGTGCCTTGTGTCTGTCTCTCTCTAGATCAACATGATGATTGATTAAACAATGGTACATATCAATTTCCTTTACTTAGTAGTGTAAACACATTTTCATTGATTAAAAAAGAGAGTTGTTGTCTGCTGTCAGGAAGTACATATACCACTGTTTGCTGATTAGAAACTGATGTCCCCAGAACACATTAATTTTCAGAGGAAGCAGGCAGTCCTAAATCACCATATTGTATGTTGATGAGATAACAATCAAAGAGTGTGATCTTCAAAGCAGATGACTCTTTTGCAAGGCAGGTAAATATCTACATACTGTTGATAGCCATCAAAATAACTTGTAATAGAATTATTCAGGATAGTTGCCCTTTCACTGTTTTACTATTGGCCTTTCATATATTGGCTTTTTACATTTATTATTTATGGTTTTTTTTCCAAAAATAAAAAAACACCTATTGCACAAAAAATTTTCCCCTTTAAAATTAACCCAGAGATTTCCCTGGTCATCTATATGAAAGAAATCCGTTTCCCTTTCGTTCTGTAAATTCTACTTTTCTTAATTCCACCTGAATGCCTGTTAAATATATAATCTCAACAACTGTATTCACTAACACTTTATTTTTGGACAGATTTTGTAGTGACAATGATTTTTGGAGGTCTGTATTTTTAGGCTACATGAGAGAATTGTAAGGTGACCAGAGTTGATGCATTTGTCTGTTATTTTTCACTATAAACAAAACCAAATTTGAACTCAAAAAAGGAAACACAATTAAAAGCCAGTAATTTTTGCCCTAGTTTGTTTTTATTTTTTGCTTGAGAATGAACACAAAAATCTCTTGTGAAGCTCTTTGTTTTCTTTTGTTCAAAGTCTGGACACTACATTGTTGTGACCTTTTGTAGGACAGTAGAGTTGACATCAAATGTTACACAACAATAATGTCACGTTATTTAGCAGGGCACCATGTCTGCATGCACAAAATGACAGCACCCATTAATTTACCCACACAAAAAGCCGTCACTCCTTAAAAAACATGGACAAAAATGTCAATGCAATGAGGTCACTGTCAGAAGCAGAAAACAGAAACAACAAGGTTTTAAATTAATAGCAATATTGAACAAAATAAAATATTACCCAATTAAGGCATACAGTAATGTGTTTGTGACAGTTGCCATGGCACCATCCCTGGGTGTGGAGAGACACTAGGAGATTGCTCTCATCACTACAATGCCTTTCATTACACAGCATTATATATTTATTAGGAAATCTATCAAATGGTACTTTCACATTTATGTCATAGAATCACAAATTCATAGCATGTTTTCATTTTCTGTAAAAACAGGCCAATTCTTGCTATTAAATTCTTCCTTATATTTATGTTGCAGACACTTGGGTATGAGTTCATACAGACTCAAATTACTGTGGATTTGATTGTTTGGAGTAGGCTAAATGCTGCTGCTTGATGAACTCAAGTCTTTTTTAATAATGAAAAGTGAAAGAAAGAAAGAAAGAAAGAAAGAAAGAAAGAAAGAAAGAAAGAAAGAAAGAAAGAAAGAAAGAAAGAAAGAAAGAAAGAAAGAAAGTTCTCTAAAATGTTCCCAATCGTTGTCAGATTTCTGAGGAGTGTTCACAGATTTGGGAATGGTATCACAAAATGTAGTCAGAAATGACAATAACTGTCTAATAAACCAAATGTATTTAAATACAGAGACCGGACTTTGCCTTGAATTGCTGAACCTAAACACAGAGAATACTAAAGGAGTGTTTTTTTTCTCTGTTAAACATGAATGAAGTAAACCTGCGTAGAGGCCTTGGCGTACATTGTATCACACATACGTGCCAGAGGGTCAACTGCCGAGTTACTCCTAGGTATGTTGCTCCACCCTGGACCTAGAGGGGGCGCTGCTGTTAACTGCTTTGTCTTTCTTGTCCACAGTACTGAAAAACTGTCCAGCGAGGGCAACTGACTCTGCCCCTTCCAGTCCCTGGGCCATAAAAGCATGACCACCTGGAAGGAGCTGTCACTTGTATATTGTGTTGCAACGCATTAATTGGAGGCTGTGGATTTTGTTCCATTTTGATGCTACCAATTGTTTGCTTTTTCATTTTTCCGTTGAAGTAAACAGTGATGGCACTCCAACAGTTACTTTGGTGAGACTGTTACTCATTTATTACTGCCGGCACCTATTCTTGATTTTTACTCTCATGTTTATTCAAATTCTATTGCGTTACATTGTAACCTGCTACAAGCATAAAAACCTAATATGTTGATGCTTGTTGTCCTAAAACAGTACTAGTGCCTAAAACCAGTGTGGTAAGCCTCATATTTAGCCAAAGCAAACTAGTTATTAAGAATTAGTTAGACCTAATAAATCCTTTGTTTATTCTTTTTAATTTGATGCCTTGTAAATTCCTTCTTCTTAGTAGAACAAGAAAGCTGCATATTGTGGGCCCATTCCGTGACTGTCAGTGTGACCCTGTGTACGACAACTAACCTGCCTTAGTCACAAATGTAAAGAGTATAAGTGAACACTTAGAGTGTATCGTAATCTACTAAAATCACTGTACCTACCTGCAAAATACCAATAATAATAACATCATTCATTGAATTACTTTTTCCAATCTCATTTGTGCAGTGTTGAAGATTAATTTAATGAAAGGTACTTTGAAAACCTCAACAACTAATAATGCATTCTTTGTTTCATATTTTCACCAGCTTAATACCAATAACATTAATTTACGTTGGTTGGGAGAGTCACTGTTATCATATCAAAAAATCACAGAATTAGGCTAAATGGATTATTTGTGTAAAATATCCTTACTATGTGCGTCATAAATTGGGTGGTACTATGGGTGGCACAATAATTAATGTTATTCACCTTTTTGATGTAAAATGGTAGCAGTTTAGCTGAATTTCACAACTGGCGGAGGACAACACTGAACCCTGGGGGCTTGCTGTGTTTTTATATACTTTCTGTAACTATGAGACCAAGCATTCTTCCCTGTAATGATGTCATTTGTACAGTCCATTAAACAGCTTATTTACAGTACTGGTTTATTCACATGCATGGCTTTTTAAGATACTTTAATTATTATAATTCCATCATGCTTTCAGCATTCAATTGTACCTTCATGGCTATTTTATTATTAAGATTTTAAACATTTTGGAATTGGCTACATTTATGTCAAAGGAGAACAGATGTTATATTCCAAAAGTGTCACCACTAATAAGGATAACTCTTTAGTTACTAATTCTTCTCTATTAATAATATAAAATATAAAAAATATATAGTATACATAAATTGGCACTTTATTTATTATAAATAATGAAGTGGAATAAAAGCAGTATCCTATTGGGCACAAAAGAACTGCACTGCTCCTAGAACAGTGATGTTCTACAGAGAGCAAGTCCCTGGGTCATAGACTCCAGAAATGGAGAACTTTGGCTCTTATAGGAGTTAATATGTTTTCATCATCCCTGCTCTCTACCCACTCTTTCATTACATTTTGGTCTCTTCTCTCCACTTTCTCTCATCCCTCTATTCTGTGTAAAATCAAATATTGAATAAGTTACCAAAGAATGTGGTACACAGTAGCACTTTCAAAACTGGACTTGATGTTATTTTGGAAGAAATAAGCGAGTAGGACTTCCAAGCTTTGTTGTAATGAATGGTCTGTTCTCGTCTAGATTGTTTTAATATTCCAATATATATCAATAGAAACATCTCTTTTCAGAACCACTGTTCGATATACAGATTTTCTAGTCCCTCTTTGTGAACTTTATGCATTGGAAATTTTCTCTTTTAATTTATTGCTGTCTTCAAGCTTATCAGAGTTGTTACAGTATTGAAAATGCCAGCACTTTATGCATCTGCTTTAAAACCGCAAAGCATAATATTTTTGCCATTGACGTTCACCTCAGTCCCAAAACCCTTCAAATTCCCTTACCATTATTTGATGGTGAAGTTTTGTGAGATGGTACTTGTGTTTTATACTGAAATTTGGAACTAAGTTGTTAGGGTCCTTTTAGTCCTGGTCTGATTGCAGTTGATGAATTATTCAAGAGAGATCAAACAATCAGCCATTTAATAGTGGATTCACATTTTGGTTCAAATAGTAACAAAATAAAATCTCAGTAGGAAAGGTGATATTGGGACTCTGTCATTGAGCCAGGCCTGTGCTTGGTATTTGCGGAAGCAAGTCTAGTAAATGACACAGCCACAAAGACCAATGGGTCTGATTCTAAATAAATTACATGAAACAACTGCATTGTCTCAACATCATCAAACAAAAGGATATGAATTAGACAGATTCAGACAGAATACAACTTGACAATGGAATTTGGCTCTTGAATTAAGAAATTTCGCTCTACTGGCAGGAAAAAAGATAGAGCTTGAGCAGTTTTGAAAAGTTCCAAGTAGATTTGTCCTTACCTTTATGAAATCAGGCATCTCAGCTGGGAACAGTCTCTCTCATATTCATAGCTGCCACAAAGCAGAGGCCTGGACAACAACAACAACAACAATATTTATTTATATAGCACATTTTCATACAAATAATGTAGCTCAAAGTGCTTTACTTGATGAAGAAAAGAAAAAAAAATACAAAGTAAGAATTAAAATAAGACAACACTAATTAACATAGAATATGAGTAAGGTCCGATGGCCAGGGGACAGAAAAAACAAAAAAACTCCAGATGGCTGGAGAAAAAAAAATCTGCAGGGGTTCCAGACCATGAGACCGCCCAGCCCCCTGGGACAAGTATGTAAATGCTTAGAAGCTGAAAAAAAATATTGAATACATGAGGTGTTGTACAAGATATGAAAGAAGAGTTCAGAATGTAGTGTTACGTCCCTAGTGTTACAAGTAAAATAACTTTAACATTTATTCTGGAGTTAATACTTTTGTTCTGTTTTTGAATGTTGAGGGGTTTTGAGTGTCAGAGAACATTCTGGCTATGTGAATTAACCATTCATTGCCATCAACAACAACAACAACAATATTTATTTATATGGCACATTTTCATACAAATGATGTAGCTCAAAGTGCTTTACAGGATGGATAAAGAGAAAAAAAGACAAAATATATAAGAAATAAAATTAGGCAATACTAATTAACATAGAATAAAAGTAAGGACCGATGGCGAGGGAGGACAGAGAAAACAAAAAAAAACTCCAGACAGCTGGAGAAAAAAAAATTAAATCTGTAGGGGTTCCGAGGCCATGAGACCGCCCAGCCCCCTCTAGGCATTCTACCTAACATAAATGACCTCAATCAGTCCTCACGGTATTCAGGGTTGACATGGAAGAACTTGATGATGACGGTCATGTGGACTTCTGGCCTTTAATCCGTCAATGTAGGGGCATCACGGTGCTTTGACCAGGTGGTGGTGGCGCAGATCACCACCACAGAAAACTGGAAAAAGAGAAGCAGAGAAAGTAGGGGTTAGTACAGACATCGGAGTCACCATGAATGATAATGATAATTAATTGAATATACAGAGAATCAGGATTAAACTAAAATGAAGCTATGAGAAAGCCATATTAAAGTAATGTGTTTTCAGCAGTGTTTTAAAGTGCTCCACTGTATTAGCCTGGCGAATTCCTATTGGTAAGCTATTCCAGATTTTAGGTGCATAACAGCAGAAGGCTGCCTCACCACTTCATTTAAGTTTAGCTCTTGAAATAATAAGCAGACACTCATTTGAAGATCTAAGGTTACGATTAAGAGTGTAAAGTGAAAGGCATTCTGAAATATAAGATGGAGTGAGATTATTTAAGACTTTGTAAACCATAAGCAGTATTTTAAAGTCAATTCTAAAAGACACAGGTAACCAATGTAGTGACATCAAAACTGGGGTGATGTGCTCGGATTTTCTTTTCCTATTTAAGATTCTAGCAGCTGCACTCTGCACTAGTTGCAATCAATTGATGTCTTTTTTGGGTAGTCCTGAGAGGAGTGTGTTACAGTAATCTAGCTGACTGAAAACAAAAGTGTGAACTAATTTCTCAGCATCTTGCAATGTTATATGTGGTCTAACTTTTGCTATATTTCTTAAATGAAAAAATGCTGTCCTAGTAATCTGATTAATATGTGATTTAAAATTCAGGTCAGAGTCAATAGTTACCCCCAAGTTCTTTACCTCCATCTTGACTTTTAATCCTAATGAATCAAGTTTATTTCTAATACCCTCATTATATCCATTTTTGCTAATCACTCAAATTTCTGTTTTCTCCTTATTTAGTTTGAGAAAATTACTACTCATCCATTCAGAAACACAAGTAAGACATTGGGTCAGTGAATCAAGAGAGTCGGGGTCATCAGGCACTATTGATAAATACAGTTGTATGTCATCAGCATAGCTGTGGTATCTCACATTATGCCCTGAGATAATCTGACCTAAAGGAAGCATGTAAATCCACCAGAGCAAGGTATATTTTTTTATCTTTATTATTTAGCATTACCAACATGATTTCTGTTTTGTATGCTTATGTCACCACTTCCTGAGCCTCATTGTCAAGATACAACCGCTGGTTGCTAGGGGCCCAGTTTTAGAGATCATGGCTTCTGACATCATTGAAGTGATGCTTTAAATACTGATGAGCCTTTCTTCATCTTATAATTTGATGACCTAAAAACACTTTGTGTGATTCTTTATAGTTACACTATATGGACAAACGTATGTGGACAACCCTCCAAATCATTGTTTCATTGTTAACAGGTGCATAAAGTCAAGCACATAGCCATGCAATCTCCATTAACAAGCACTGACAGTAGACTACGTTGAACTGAAGAGCTTAGTGATTTTGAACATTGCTTTATTATAGGACCTTTGTATCCCAACAATGAATCAGTGCTCTGACGTAGGAACCACGCTTATCAAGAAAAGAGTAGACTTGATATAAGATAACACAGCAAGAGCATCTTCTACAAATCTGTTGGCAAAGTAAGCAAATTGGTGGTTATTTTAAAAGGTATTTGTCTTTGTCATTAAAATGTTTTTCTCCAAATGTTCAAAGCTTTTCATTAGAGTGGAAGTAGGTGAACCTACTGTCATTCAAACTGTTTGGCCTGGAAACCTTGGGAACTGGGGGAATGATTGACTGTTTAAAGACCAGGTACAATAGCATAAAGTTAGGGATGTGTTAAAAAGCAAATGAAAAACTGTTGAGAGCTGCTTGAAGTTGGATGTTAGGAAACACTTAGGATCCATGGCTTACTATTTGGGAACACTTTGACAGTTCTTTCCTTAATAATGATAGATTTGCAGAATTTCATATATTTACTGCCAGTTTAAGCAGTCTCATCTAGTTCCATGCCATCCTAGCCAATACAGGAGAAGCACTCCTGCAGTTCTGCTACACTGCAATTGCACCAGTTTTCTGTTTGCTGTATGGCTGTTTTTTCTTGTATCAGTTTCTGATTGTACTTTGGAAACAACATGGTCAGGCTCACCCTGGGATGTCTGTGAGGGGATATGTAGGCACCAGAGATGTTTCCATAACACGTGTCCAGTGTGTTATTCCTCTAATATGAATGTTCACATGCTGATGGTAACTTGTAATATGATTCCAGTTTACATAGACTAAAATCACCCATCATGAATTTAAATGAGCCAGGTGATTTGGTTTCCAGTTTTTGAATAGTTTCAAGTATTGTATCAGCTGCAGCTCTCATATCAGCATGTGGCAAAATATAAACTACTGTGACAAAGATTTGATTAAACTTGCAAGGCAGGTAGTATGGACAGAGTTCAACAGTGATTAGTTCAATATTCAGAGTACGGAAGCGCTTTCTCACAGTGATATTATAACACCACCTTTCATTAATGTATAGAAAGACCCCTCCACCCTTCTGCTTACCAGAAGCCGAGTTCCTCTCCTTCTGTTACAAGTCAAAAAAGTTATGTTCAAACTTTACAATGCACTGGTGAGGCCTCATCTGGCATACTGTGTGTGGTTTTGGTCTCCAGGCTATACAAAAGACATAGCAGTGCTAGAAAAGATCCAGAGAAGAGCAACTAGGCTGATTCCAGGGCTATAGGGGTTGAATTATGAGGAAAGATTAAAAGAACTGAGCCTATACAGTTTAAGCAAAAGGAGATTAAGAGGTGACATGATTAAAGTGTTTAAAATTATGAAGGGAATTAGTACAGTGGATCGAGACTGTTACTTTAAAATTAGTTTATCAAGAACTCGGAGACACATTGTTAAATGGTAAATTTTGCACAAACATTAGGATGTTTTTCTTCACGCAGAAAACCATAGACACATGGCATAAGTTGCAAAGTAGTGTGGTAAACCGTAGGACTTTAGGGACCTTCAAAACCTGACTCTATGTTATTTTGGAAGAAATAAGTGGATTGGACTGGTGAGCTTTGTTGGGCTTAATGGCCTGTTCTTATCTAAATCTTTCTACTGTAATTTGTAATGTTCACATACAGATCCATCTGTTTCAATATCTGAGTCTGACTCAGTTAAGCACATCTGACAGCTCTCAAGGTACTCATGAAGATATCACACAGATGCCCACAGCTTATTCAGTTTTTTCCGTAAGAACTCTGCATTGCTCATAATCCTCATTAGTAGTGGTGGTTTACAATTTCTCCACTCCTCTTTCCTCACATTTTGAGTATTGAAACTTTTAATTTGTCAGGGATGGCAGCATTATGTGGCACAGTACTGGTAGCTGGTCTTATTGACAGCAGTGTGACCCAATTGTTGATGAGTGGTGCTGGACACCAGCTTGGGATTTTCTGCACAGCCAGAGTATAAGTGTCCTGTTGAATCTCATAGGTTGTTTCAACCAAAATTGGGAAATCTTCACAAATATTGTTAAGTGTCTTATAAAAAAAGAAACTACACATGATTGACTGACTGGTAATAGAAACAAAACAATTTAAAAAAACAAAAACAGGAACAAAACACAGACTGATGTACTGAGAGGTCTGCTATATCCTAGTCGGTAGACATGGCCAAGGTTAATTCCTTACCTTGATTAGAGTGTATTTTCAGTATTGCATGGAAGATAGACACAGTATTTGAGGCTTGTAAATTTACGTTCCAGGGCCCATTTTTTAAAGAAAGGTATCAAACTCTATGCACATCCTATGTAGCTGGTGCCAAGATGCCCTACCATAGTCAAATTCTGGACTCATGAATAGCAGTGTAGAGTTTATCAATATATGGTAAGAATGCTTTTCTGCATGTCTTTCCTGGATCATGAGAAAGTATATGAGTACTCTTATGTATCCAATAGAAAGTACTGCAGGAAAATGAATGCCATTTGCTATTGAGTAACAACAATTGTGCAGTGTGTTGTGTTCACATTTTCATTATGATTATTGTAGGGTGACTATCAATGCTCAGTTAAGTGAGTGAGTTACAGTAGATACATTATCTAAAACAGTACTTATCTCTTTAAATGTAAGTATTAACTTTAAATGGTGAATGATCCTTGTGAAATTCTTTGCTGATTTCAGAATGGAATAAAATGCCTTTCTTAAAAACATCAAAATCGGAATATTTATGGAATGCTGACTTGGCAGAAGTATTTATTTTCTTTATCTCCAAAAATGTTTTATTTTCACTCCATGAGCTGATATGATTCTAAACTCTGCTCGGGACAAGTCCTTTTCAACATATAGTATGCCTCAAATGCAACCTCTTGATGTATACCCTGGAAAGGTGCATCAGATACCTCTTTTTGTTGTATTTGACATTAATGTCAATAAAATTACATCTGCAAAAAAAAATATTGCATAATAGAAAACAGTCAGTTCCATTTCAAATACATCAATGACAACACTCAAGGGCCTTATCAAAAACATGACTAAGCTTGTTAATCAGATCCTCCCACTTTCCTCCCAAGCAATATCTGGCTTCCCCCCATTGCATATTATTTATAATATTACTAGAGATAGCAGAGCATTACAATGCTCTAATCATTTGTGGACAGCTGCATGAATTGCTGTCTAAAGTGAAGAGTAGGAATGTGAGGAATGAGGTCTTGAAATATTATAGAGGTGATAAATGACAATACAGGTTATGGAATTAAAGGAATTTAAAAGAAAGAGTGCTCTCAAAAATAACAGCAAGGCATTTAAATTAAGAGCAGAGAGGCGCTAAAGTACCATTAATGAGGATATCGAACAACTTTGGAGCCTACAGTATGCTGGAGAACGATGATGAGGGATGAAGTATCATCCAACTTTTAATATAAACAACTAATCAGGGAGGAGTCAGGGAATGATTTAAGACGTTTGGTAAAGATTTAAATAAAATGAATACCATGATAATACACTAATGCAACTCAGGCGAGGAGTGCAAGAGACAAAATAGTTTGGAGTCTAGTATTGGGTGCTCATCATGAGTAACAATGGATTAATAATAGCTGTAAATTAGTTAGTCGCATGACTGAAACCATGATAATCAATATTAGTAACACTTGAAAAAGAGAAATGCTCCGACAGTAGTACATACAGTGTCTATAAAAAGTATTCAGCTCCTTGGAAATTTCCTCATTTTCTTTTATACAACACTGAATCACAATGGATTTAACTTGGCTTTCTGTAAATTAATCAACAGAAAAACACTCATTAATGTCAAAGAGAAAACAGGTCTCTGCAAAACAGTCTAAATTAATTACAAATACAAAGCACAAAATAATTGATTACATAAGTACTCATCCCCTATAATGTGACAAACCAAAATTGTCAATAGTGCCAACAGTTGGCTTTAGAAGTTATAGAATTAGTGGAGGCCACTTGTCTGTAGTCAGGGTTTTTTAATTGATTATGCACCTTATCTGGAGGGTCCAACTTTTGGTGAGTCAGTATGGTGTCCTAACCTACACAATGAAGACAAAACAACACTCAAAGCAAATCCATGAAAAAGAAAATATCCTGTTAAATCAATCATTAAGAAATGGAAAAGGTATGTCATAGTTGCAAATCTGCCCAGAGAATGCCCTCCACAAAAACTGAGTAATCATTTAAGGAGACTGTTTCCTTAAGAGGCATTAGCTCTCTGGAAATGCGTTCTTTTGAATTGCGGCATTTTAATTAACCTGAATTTAAATAATTATAAATAAAAAAGGTATTATCCCCACCCCTCATGCAATATGACGGTTACAAGATTACACGAGAAGCATAAAGGATAATTTAGTCTTTACTGACGGTTTCACGTGGATATCACAAACGGGAAGCTTATGACAGACTATCAAGCATGTGGGTGTCTTGATCAACGCAGTCTGCCATCTTTCGTTTGCCACGCTGAAAGGATTTTCACCGGACAGAAGACATAATCTTCCGCCCGGCAGCTTCAAAGTGTTGGCCGTAGGTTCATCCTTATATTCGGGTTGCTCCATGTGCAGGCTCCTTCTCTAGATCCAAACAAGGACAGGAAAGGACTCAAACCCCACCTTCAAAAATACAGGAATAGCACAATGCCTACATACTGTTCTCATTCTCCCAACAAGGATAGTGTGCTGACAGAAGACAGAAATATACTAGTCTGTCTTTAGGCTGACTATTCAATTCTCCAGTTGTCTTGGCTCTCTAGTCCTGTGCTTGGCTCGGCAATTCTAAATGAAGATGCTGTGCCCCTGTGTACCATACTTGGTCTGCCTGTATGAATGAGTCCATAACAGTGGGCACAGAGAACAGTGACATTAAAGTTAATAACAAAACCTACTATAACAGAGACTAATAAGGCAGGCAACAAAGAGACCACTGAGAACTACAAGCTACACTCTCTGAGATTGTGAGTTCTTCGCCCAGGGAGTGACACAGAGAAAGTCACTGTTAAAAAAACGCAGATGACATCTCAGCTAGTTTGCCTGAACCTCCATGGGAGACTTCATTTGAAGAAGGTTTTGGGATTTGATGAAATCATGCTTGAGCTTTCTGGCTAACAGACTAAAGGCCATGTTTGGTGTAAGCTAAACTCTGCACATTATCAAAAACACATCATCCACACCATGAAGAATGGCATTGGCAGTATCATGCTGTGGGAATGTTTCTCTACAGCAAGCCCTGAAAGACTTATGAAGTTTGAAAGTAATATTAATGCAGAAAAAATACAGGGAAATCCTGGAGGAAAACCAGATGTAGCCTGCAAGAAACCAGCACCTTGGAAGAAGATTTGTTTTCCAGTAGGAAAACGATCCCAAGCATAAAGCCAAAGCTACTGTAGATAGAAATGGCTCACAAAAACAGTGCTAACGTGCTGTAATGGCAGTCAGAGTCCAGGGGCCTCATGTATAAACGGTGCGTATGCACAGAAATGTTGCGTACAAACGTTTCCACGCTCAAATCGCGATGTATAAAACCTAAACTTGGCGTAAAGCCATGCACATTTCCACGGTACCTCATACCCCGGCATACGTAATTTTTCCACTCGGTTTTGCAGACTGGCGGCACCCAGTGTCAAAGCAGTGCTACTGTTCTTGTGTGGTCACCCTTTCTTTCTTAGATCCACATTCCTGACGCGGCTTTATAAATACACTGAAACTAACTGCATATTGTTTATTAGTGTAATGCATCTGATTGAAATTAACCTGCAGCAATATAATAGTCCAGGGAATAGCCATAGTATTCCAAATACCATAACTGCTTTAGCGTTGTTACTCTCAATGCATCTTCTTCTTCTTTCAGCTGCTTCCGTTAAGGGTTGCCACAGTGGATCATCTTTTTCCATATTACTCTCACTGCACCACTCGGAGTATTTATATCACTGTATCTGAGTGGGGAATCACAGCAGCAGCTGATCGGAAAGAGAATTATCGCTATACAGCATGAAGCAGACGCTGACTCAGCCACAGCAAAACGTTTCAGAGACTTCCCTGTACGGACTTCGCGGTTTAGAAAAAGTTTCATCCCAAGAACTATAAACACACTAAATCAGTCCATCAAGTGCTCCTTGTAGAACTGTTTGGACTTATAAGTACAATCACCTTACTGTAAACTTGGGATACAGTTATAATATTGCACAACCTTCGCCACTTTATAAAGCGCGTATTTACATATGACGACAATATCATTTTTAAGATGAAATGCAGCAAAATATGTTGATTATATTATACAGATAAAACTTTAACTTCATTTAAATAATCTGTATTGTTAATAATTAAACATGTGAGAACACGGTGCCGCAGCACTAGCTAGTTCAGGGATTGTTCCTGCATTGCGTTGTATTCTTGTATTCTGGTGCTGACGCGACACTGGAAGGATAGACGGATAGAAAAATTAAATATGTATTACAAAGATATTTCAATGTTCCTTAAAAGTTTTGAAGAATCGGCGTTCTAAGCTTACAGATGGCTTAACGTCTATTACAGAGCTGATTGTGTGGCGATTGGGTATTTGGAGAAAGAAAAGTAAGGACAGGAATTGGAGGTTAGTACGTTTGAAAGAGACAGTACTTCTGTAATAAAGCATTTCATCGAAGGTCGCGCATGGCGCAGCAAGCCTCTTGCGTGAGACATGAACAAGCACTGCGCCACCGTGTTCCCATGTTTAATAACATGCTTTAACTCCTATCATCATGAAAAACATATCACGTATACATCTCAGTATTTTAATTATTCAGAGAGCTGTAATATCACGAATGTAATGGATTCTGTGTCCTGTCAGAGAAAAAGAAAGCCCGTTTAAGAAGCAGGTAGTGATTCACACACAGAGCACATAGAAGATCAAATACAGAACAAAGCATTTAATGTGCTACTTTAGTTACAATGGGATTTGAGAAACTAGTAAATTAAGCGATTTTAAGATGAAGTTTATGATGTTCTACTTTAATGGCAAAATAAACTACGTGATTAAAGTGGAAATTTCGAGATTAAAGTTGACATTTTGTGCTTTTTTCCCACTGTGTGCCTATTTTTTTGTCTGTACCCTAATAAGCTTTAATATGACACTCAGACGGTGGGCTACAACTTGCCTTTTCACTGCGATTTTGATATGTGATTTCTTTTTTATTTCGGTCACTGTGCGACTTTGTGAACTTGAGCTTTCGAGTTTCTCCGACACTGTCACTTGATCATCTTCATTTTGTTGATTATACCACTGTTTAAACCAACAAATAGTACGTTTTTCCTTTGCCTCCATTTGGTATTCGCTGAAATTCTTATATTTTCCCCCGTGCTTTTCCCATTGTCTTTTCACAGAAGGCTGAGCTTAAGGGCTATTTATATTGATTTACATATTCAAAGAGGTGTAATTCTGGGAGGAGTTGGGGCGGGACAGAAGGCATGTGCACGTGCATTACTTTTCACGCTGATCGGAATTTATGTAGCGGAAGAACGTGGAAGTTTGCGTACGTACAGATGCCTGCATCTGGATTTTTTTGTGCGTACGCACATTCCTGCTTTTGTGCTTACGCCATGTTATAGTGTGAGTTCTACGCACAGAGTTATGCATGAGGCCCCAGATGTCAACCTAACTGAGAATTTGTGGCTGGACTTGATAAAAGCTGTTCACACAGGATTCTCATGCACCCTGACAGAATTTTGCAAAGAAGATGGTGATATATTGCAGTGTCCAGATGTGCAAAGCTGACAGAGACCTGTGCATACAGACTCAAGGCTGTCATGGCCACCAAAGCTGCATCTACTAAACACTGTCCTGAAGGGAGTGAATACTCACACAATTAGTTATTTTGTGCTTTATAGTTGTCATTGCTTTAGACCTCTTTGCAAAAGTCTATTTTCTTTTTGACACTGAGTCATTTTTTTTTGATCAGGGTCAAAAAAGACAAATTCAATCCACTGGGTTTCAATGTTGTATAATAACAAAATGTGAAAACGTCCAAGGAGAGGGAATACTTTTCATATGCACAGTATGAAATGGTTCCATGTGCTGCTTAAGATCTAGATTCAGAGGAATTGCAAAGTAGACTTAGAATCCAAGCAGCATGAAGCAGAGTCATTCATGACTTTTACTAAAGCTGTTACAGTGCCATATTTAAAACAAAATATTTATTAGAGGTCAAACAGCCCTGCGTTTGGGAATCAACAACTAGATGTACAAGATTAGAAATAATGTGACAGTTGCTGAAATCATTATGCTTATTTTATGACCAGCATTTTAGATAACAGAGGTAGTGGCAGCAATGTTAAGACAATCTTGGACTATAAAACAGAAGAATGTGACTGAAGGCAGGGACAAGCTGGTGTCTCAGCTGGGATGAATCCCATAACCATTTCTAACTGGGAGGCTAAGATAATGGCTGGACAGAGGAGACATCCTTCCAAGATTGCAAGCTCCCAGAAATTATGGTAGGGTAGCATTCCTGGGCCGGTGTGGCCACTTGTGTACCTGAGAGCTGCAGTCCTGTATGGCAGCCCTGCTGGATTCAGTGGGTGCCGCAAGGGAAGCTGCAGGGAAGGGCTGTCTCTACTTTCTGGGGCTCCACCCTGACCCAGGACTGCCTCCTCCTTGTAATGTCCTGACACTGGACGTTCTCCTGGATCCGGAGTAAAAGGGGCCATCTCATCTCACTTAAAGAGTCGGAAGTTCCTTCACTTGCCTGAAGGAGTGAAGAAAGAAGTGAGAAAAAGAAAAGAAAGGAAGGAAGGAAAGAAAGAATTGTATTATGCTGTAATTGGAAAGCATGACCTATGGAAAGGTACTTTGTGTAATAAAAAATAAGTTGACTTTAACCTAGGACTGTGGTAGTGTAGCTGTGTCTGAGGATTGTGGCTCAGTGACATCCCCTGCAGGTCACCATAGGAAAGAGCTGATTATGGCATTAAGCTGGAGAACAAGTAAAGCTGAACAAACTTCAAATAAAATAATGACAACTGGATCAAGCTGTCAAATAGTGACTTAAATTTATGGATCATAAAAGACTGTGAGAGTGAGTGAAGGAAGTGATATGAAGCTGAGGTGCTGATGAATGGCATTGATTTTATATTGTAAAAATGTAGAAAAGAACAACATACTTCTGCAGCAATAGCAAAAACAAATTATTCTCGGATGGCTATAGGCTTTGACTATTGAATAAACAGTTTACGACTTACTGTTCCTCCCAAACACTAATAATAATAAATTAATCTATGTATATGGCTGCTGAGAGCACTGCTTAATATTTGGTGATCAGTATACATTTGAGCATGTATGACTAGGACTGTTCTTGAGGACATATGTCCAAAGTAGTGTAATTTTACTTACATATGATGGAGTTTTGCAAGGAATTCTAATAAACCGATTTTAAGGGGAGCAAAGGTTTCTGGACAATAACATAAATATCTCTTTTAACATTTCAGAAGTGGAAAAAAATGTATGTCAATAAATCAAATTAGATCACGTGGTCAAAGATTTTTCAGATTTTCAAAAAGAAATGACGGTGGCTTCTTATTCTTATTCTGATTAATTGATCCAAAATATAAAAAAAGAAAGATTCATCATCAAAGGCAAGGAAATCATCTCTATATATATAAAATCCAACGTCTGTCTGTATGTCTGTCCACTGTTCACGAGAGAACTACTTTTTCTGTAATTTGCTTGAACATTACGGTTCATTTTGCAACTTCTCTTATTGCGCTAAGTATTATAGTTCACTTGCGATACTGATTTATTTGCGCAATTCCGAGAGAGACATAGGGCCGAGGGGAGGGGGGCCCTTCTCACTCACACCCCAGCCTTGGGGTGTATCTTACATCTGCTTAGCTAGCGAACGAGAGAACTACTTAGATTTAGATCAGGTTTTTTTCGAGAATTTGCTTGAACATTCCGGTTGTTTTTTGTGACTTTTCTCATTGCGCTAAGAATCATAATTCGCTTGCAGGAGCGATATATTCGTGCTAATCTGAGACAGAGGCTGCGGGCCAAGTGGAGGAGGAAGCGTGACATCAGGAGTGGGGAGTCAGTCTACCTCTGTGTTTTGGAGCATAACTTGCCTCTGCTTAGTTAGCGATACCTTTTTGCTTTATTGATTTTTAAAGTTTTTCCTATTTCACTACTACGTGGGTGGAGCCTCAGGGAATAGCTAGTTTACAATATAAAGAAAACAACGAAAGACTGAGAAGCAAAGCAGATCAAATGCATGCCTTTTACTATGGGTGGGGAAAGTACGATGTTAGGTAATACCATAGCTTTGCAGGACTGATAAAAAATAAGCAGCAACAAGGACAACCTCATGAATCATTGTGAATATTAAAAGCACCAACAATCAAAATATTAGGGAAAAGAGCAGTAAGTAAAAACTGTAGCTCAAAATTAAAAAATAATGGCAGAATGAAAACAGCACAACCAAAACAAAGAATAAAGCACACAAGTTGTTTTAATTTATAAACATTAATTCATTCATTTTCAACCATTTATCTGGAATTGGGTCATGGGGGCAAGAGTCTTAGCAATGAGACCCATATATCCCCTTCCCAAGCTACACTTGCTAACTCATGCTGTGGGATTCCCAAGGCATTTTCAGACAATTCTGAGAGATATAATCCTTCCAGTGAGTCCTGGGTCTTCCCTGGGGTCTCCTCCCATCTTCTTGTGTCCGTAAAACCTCCAGAGGGAGGTGTCTGGAAATCTTTCATATTAGATACCCAGGCTACCTCAGTTGGTTCTTGTCAGTGTGGAGGGTCAGCAGCTCTACACTGAGCCTCTTCTAGATTTCGACTCTTCTCATCCTGTCTCTAAGTGAGGGCCCAGGTAACTGTCGGAGAAACCTCATTTCAGCCGCTTACCCAAAGCTCATGACCACAGGTGAAAGTTGGGATGTAGATCAACCAGTAAGTCAAGTTTTTCCTTCTGATCCAGCTCCTTCTTCACCAGTATGGATCAGTGTAGTGACCACATAACTGTCCTCACTGCCCCAATCCATATGTCGATCTCACTATCCCATTTCCCCTCACTTTTTTCAGTAATTTATAAACAGTTGTGTGAAATAAGGCAATACCACCACTGTGTTCTGAACTGGAAGGCTTGGAGTCATTCAGCAGCCAGTACATTAGGTTCATCTCTCCGCAAAGGAATACACTACCCAAAAATTTTATATTTATATATATTACTTACCTCATGTAGTATGTAGTGATGAATAACAAAAAATCTTAATATGTTTTTATCGCAAACGGATATAAAGTTCCTGTTAAATGGGGCCCAATAGCGACCAATGCTGTAAAACAGCAAACAATATAAAAAAATGCCCATGAAAGTCTCAAATTTCTTGTGTTGCAAAATTCACATATCAACCCATGCTAAAATATTGTTAAAATAATAACTCCAAAATATAAAAATTGTCTACAAACAAGATGCCTCTTCACACGGGGTCACACTTTTGAATTGAAGACCCGTGTCTCCCACTCATTCATTGGTCAAGAGTCGCATCTTCAATTCATAAGTACAATCCTATGTGAAGATGCTTCCTGTTTTTGGACTACTTTCATTTCCATATCAACAGATGACTTAATACATAGATTATACAGCTAATGTGAGATTTTTTTTTCATGGAAATTTTTGTCATTGTTTGCTGTTGTTCAGCGTTTGGTCATCATTGGGTTCAGAATCTTTGTTATTGTTGCCAGATGATTTAAACAACAATCAGTAACATTGTCAAACTTACTTAATCTAAACTCCAGGCAATAGAGCGTCTGAGCCAATCCTAGAAACATTGGGTTGAAGGTAGGTATCAGCCCCGGACAGGGAACCAGCCCACCATTTAACAATTTACAAACACTATGATGATATTAAAAGGTAATTCTATTAAATAAAGTGTTAGTTCTTAATTATGTTTTGCAATTTTACACACATTTACAAAGCCAATACTAATATTATGTCTTTAGTGAACCTCACAGATACAACATAATCTTGATGATGGAGTAATAATCCACCCCCACATTGTAAAATGACATTTCCTTTGAAAAACAGCAGCTTCCCTAGGTATCTCGTGATTAGGTGAGGGCATAAAAAGCTGAGCCCTACAAGACACCTTTCAAGGAAATGGTAACTTAATACTCACTTTAATGACTTCAGCAACAGCTTTACGTCTGATCACCCTGTCAAAAAATTCCAACTGATGCTCATTAAAGGGGATTACCTTTTTTGTGGTTTTTTCAAAAGACTCTTGCACAAAATTGAACAGTTCAGCAATTTCATATATGGCAATTTGAAAATTGTCTTATCTTAGACAGTTGTAAGCTGTGCTGTTCTGTTTTTTGAACCATCAAATACAAATGAGTCCCAGAATTCCTTTTTTTCTATTTATTCAATGGGAACATCATTTCTGTTGACTTGACCAATTGCGGCATCTTAATTTATTAAAATAGGTCACAGTTTACATATAATATAATAAAATGACCTGAGAAATGTCAAGTAGAAACATGCATTCAATAAAAAAGGCACAATATAGCATTCTGAAGGTTATTACACATCATTCTGTATTTAATTTTGAATTGATAATTTTAAAGTCCCTAAAATGATGTTGCATTCAAACTGAAATGGCAGTCAAAATAGAAATTAACATTTGAGATTCAAAAGCCTTCTCTCCGTGATGAACAAAAAGCATTAGCTTCTTAGAGACACAAATATTTGGGGATGAATTGTGCAGTGGGTGTTGTGGCTTTGAGAGCTAATTTGTCTGAATTCTAAATATAATATTAAATTCACAACCCTTCACGTTCTGCACACTTTATTGTGTTGTGGATGTATTACTTAATGGATATTTAGCAATGCAATTTTTGCCCTTCAATCTACACTTAATAACCCATAATTACAATATGAAAAGATGTTTTAGAAAGGTTTGCAAATTTATGAAAAACCAAAAACCGAAACTTCTCTTTTGTATAAGTATTCAGACCCTTTGCGGTGGCATTCCAAATAATAGCTGAGTCCATTCTGTTCTCTTTAATTACCCTTGTGTCAAAACTTGATTGGAATCCACCTACAACAAACTGAATTGATTGGACATCATTAGGAAGGCACACACATGTATACTGTGTACCGTCCCACAATTCACACTGCATGCCAGGACAAAATCCAATCCTTGAAATCTGAGGAACTCTCTGTAGACCTACTAGATAAAATTGTGATGAGGTAGTGATCAGAGCAAGGGGATAAAGCCATTTGTAAAGCTCTGATTGTTCCTAGAGGCACAGTGGCTTCATTCTTCTTCTTGTAAAATAATTGTAAAATGGAAGATGTTTGGAACCACCAAGACTCTCCCTAGAGATTAACATCCAGTCAAACTGAGTAACCAGGTAAGAAGGGCCATGGTTAGGGAGGTGACAGAGAACCCAATGATCACTATAACGGAGCTTCAGAGGTCCTCTGCTGAGATGATAGAAAGACGGCCATCATAGCCGCACTCCATTAATCATTAATTTATGAAAGACTGGGTAGAAAGAAGCCACTCTTGAGGAAGAGGCATATGAAAGACACATGAGTGCATGAAAATAAAGATCCTCTGGTCTGATGAGGCAGAAATTAAACTCTTTGGACAGAACTTCAAACGCTGTCACTAGCAAAGACCAGGCAAATCTCATCGTCTGCCTAATACCATTCCTATGGTGAAGCATAATATTCCTTCACCATATGATATGGTGTACAACAGCTACAACTACAACATCTGTGATGATCTAAAAGTAGTGGCACTGCTGCTAGGAATGCAGCCTGGATATACCAAGTACTGTTGTTCCATTTGCTAATGGGACAGACCTGCTAAAAGGTCCCATTACATTAATAAGAACTGGCAGTTCCATAAGCATTTGGTTCAAGGGCAGAAAAGTGTGGCACCTAAACCACTTGTCTGGTATGAACTAGAGAGTTTCTAAGTAAGCAAGTCCCAAACAATTGTCAAAATGACCATTAGAGAGGAAAAAAAATTGTCAAACCCTGACTAGTTACAAAGATGTCAGCAATGAACCTTTATAAATAAAAAGATTTACTTTAACAAAAGGATGTGTTAAGCAAGCTCAGAACAGCAGTAAGACACAGAAGGCTACGCCTTCAAAATAGGCAATCCTAAAAGAAAACAAGGCCCCATTACACTTGAGCAAAGGTCATGAATATTCAGTGATATACAATAATCAAAAAGAGCAAAAGATACAGAAGAACTCACCACCACAAGTGCATTCAATAAATTTAAAGGGACTGTATGTTTTCTTCAGCGTTTATAGGGCTGAGGGCAGTACCTTGCAATGATGGTGTTGTGTTCAGTTGTAGTTTCTGCCAGAACGCTAGGGGGAGTTCTTATAAAATGTGTTACCTGTTGAAGGGATAGCAAAGGAGTCTAGAATAAAAGAAAGTCTTATTGATTGGAGATCAGTGCGTGCCTGTCGTAAAATAAAGTTAGTTAATGTTCTGAGTAATCCATGGCTGGCTAATTATTTTACCCTGCTCTGGACATAACAAAATTGGCGACGAGATTCTCCTCTTTATATTGTGCATGCTTGCAGTGAAAATGGCTGTTGCTAATGTGCCTTTTCCAAAATTTTTTCTTCCAAGTCTGGGCGAGCCTACAGTGCCTTTCGCAACGTGGCTTCAGATGTTCAATAACTATCTGCTTGTAATTGACGCTACTGGGGATGCTTGGCCTGACGCTAGGAAGAGAGCCGTACTACTCCATTGTCTCAGGACCGAAGGTCAGCGAATTTTTTACAGCCTTGCCTAACACAGGTACAACGTTCGATACCGCCGTAGAAGGTTAGAAAGTATACTTTATACCTGAAGCTAACGTGGTCATTGAGCGTCATGCATTTTGTAAGAGGACCCAGGGATCACAAGAGACTGTTTTACAATACGTGGCGGCACTACGTGAGCTTGTCGCAACATGTGAATTTGCCGAACGCGCGGACGAAATGATTCGTGACCAATTGATTGAGCATGCATATAGCCCACGCATCCGTGAAAGATTGCTGTTGGAGCCAGACCTTACATTGGATAAAGCAGTAACTCTTGCTACTCAGATAGAAGCGGCTACAGATCAAGCTAAAATCATTTCTAGGAACTCCAGCGTCATGCCAGTACAGACAGTGCAGCATAAACAGAGGAATAAACCCAGACAGCGACAGACACCTGCTACTACTATGTCTGCTAACCTTGCTAAGGGGAAAGCGTGCTTTCGATGTGGATCACAGTCACACCTGGCTAACTCAGTGAGCTGCCCTGCCGCAAAAGCAACTTGTAGGCATTGCAAAAAGACTGGGCATTTTGCTAAAGTGTGTCGCTCTGCCCACACCCTGTACACGGGAAGTACGTGAGGTTGAATTGCCAGAAGTTACTGTACTATATACAGAAAATACAATACATACACCTGCTAAAATTACTTGTGCTGTGGAAATCTCAGCTCCAGGCTCACATTCCTGCTCACTGGACCTGATTGTTGACACTGGCTCATCAGTCTCAATATTACTACACTGTATTTACACCCGTCACTTCAGCAACATTCCTCTGACAAAACCTACAGTGAGACTTGTGACGTATTCAAAATCTCATATCCCCGTACTTGGGTGCCTATCTGTAACTGTGTGTTTACATGGCTGTATGACTGTGGCTACTTTTTTCATTGTGGAAAATGGAACCCCACTAATGGGTAGAGACTTAATGTCACTTTTACATGTGCATATTGTGAACAATAAAGCTATGCCTTCTGATGCTGCAGCTTCCACTTTGCCTGTGCCAGTCTTACAGTGCGCTGCTGTGTCCCTGTCCATTGGCTGTGTTAAAAACTTCATCCACCGCATCAAGATCGTTGAGACAGTACATCCTGTGCAACAGAAGCTGCGCCGCTTACCTCTGTCCGTTAGAGATGCTGTGTCTGAAGAACTTGATCGCTTACTTCCAGCTGGTGTCATAGAACGAATTGATGCTCCTGCTTGGGTCTCACCTATTGTAGTCACTCAGCACGAATCTGGTAACATTCGCATGTGTATTGATCTGCGTGAGCCCAATAAAGCAGTTATTGTAGACTCTTTTCCTTTGTCACATATGGATGAACTACTTTCTGCACTCAGAGGGGCTATGATATTTTCTACCATTGACTTAGCCAGGGCCTACTACCAAGTGTCACTGCATGAGGACAGTCGAGACCTGACTGCTTTCATTACACATGAGGGCCTCTTCAAGTTTTGTTGGGTTCCTTATGAGTTGGCATCTGCACCCTCCGCCTTCCAGAAAATTATGATTGCTATTCTCGCTGGCTTACTTGGCGTGGAGAATTACTTGGATGATGTAATAGTACATGGACCTGACTTGACTACCCATGACAAGACCTTACATTCTGTGTTATGCCAGCTGGAAGCTGCTGGCCTGCAGCTAAACAATGACAAGTGCAAGTTTCGTCAGTCCAGCCTACCCTTCCTTGGGCATATAGTGTCTGCTGATGGCCTGCTTCCTGATAAGGCCCATGTACAAGCCATCATGAATGCTCCTGCACCCACAGATACTGCTACTTTGCGTTTCTTTCCTTGGGCTGCTGTCTTGGTACTCTAAATTTCTACCAAACCCTGCTACTGTCATTGAACCAATGCGCGCATGCTTGAGACAACCTGCAGGTGCATTCCAGTGGACGACTGATGCACAGAAGAGCTTTGAGCAGGTAAAAACATTGCTAGTGGATAGCCCTGCTTTGGCACTTTTTGACCCTACACTGCATACTGTAGTTTCCACTGATGCTTCTGACTACGGTCTGGGAGCCATTCTTTCTCAACTTGGTTCTGACAACGTAGAAAGAACTGTGGCATTTGATTTCGCAGACTCTTTCCACTACAGAGCATAAATATTCAAAAGTGGAGAAAGAAGCGCTACCTTATGTGTGTGGGCGGTACAGAAGTGGCGAACATACCAGTGGGGATGTCATTTCACCCTGCGCATGGACCATCAGGCATTGACAACGCTGTTGACCACCAAGGGGATTGGTCATGCTGGGATGCGCATTGCGAGATGGTCTGCACGTCTTCTGTCATTTAACTATGATGTAATATATCGCCCAAGTTCTCAGAATGCTCCTGCCGACTGTCTGTCTCGTCTGCCCTTACCTGTTGCTCCTGCAGCTGCTGACGATGCTGAACCAGAGTTTGTTGCTCTTCTGTCTGTGGCACATAAGACATTGTCTCCTGTTGATTTGGAGTCTGCTTGTGCTGAATGTCCAGACCTCACTAAGCCACGTACACAGATTGTGCAGAGCTGGCCTCCTTCTCCAAAGGCTTTGGATGCTGATCTACTGCCATACTACAAGCTCCGTCTGGAACTTTCTGTCAGCAACAACTTTATGTTTCGTGGTTCATGTCTGATTGTGCCAGCTAGCCTTCGTTCATCATTAATTGCAATAGCACATGAGAGTCACCAAGGTGTAGTACGCACCAAACAACGACTCAGAGACCTTTACTGGTGGCCAAAGATGGACACTGATGTTTGTACTGCCATTAGTTCTTGTCAGACATGCCAGATGAATGACAAAACAGCTCATCCACACCCCGCTCCCTTACAGCCTACACCTTTTCCAGATGGCCCATGAGAAAAAGTGGCTTTGGACATTGTAGGACCTTTTGACACTGCTACATGGGACTGTAGATATGCCTTGACCCTGACTGACCACTACAGCAAGTGGCTGGAAGTAGCCTTCACCCCTTCCATAACTACTGCTAATGTACTCACATTCCTGTCTTCTATCTTCAGTCACCATGGTAGGCCCGCGAGTCTGGTGACAGATAATGGGGTTCAGTTTACCTCTTCTGCTTTTGCTGCTTTTCTGGAAGAAAGACAGATTAAACATCACCGCTCCTCACTGTATTACCCTGCTGCCAATGGCGCTGTAGAGCAATTCAATCGTGTACTGAAACATACAATTCAACTAGCTATTCAAGAACACCGTCCCTGGAAAGCTGCCATTGCAGACTTTTTGCATGTCTACCGTGCTACTCCACACGCAACTACTGCCGTTTCTCCATTTGAACTCCTTCATGGTCGACAGATGCGCACAAAATTGACCATCCTACCACCTACTTCTTCAGGTTTACAGTCTGCCAGTGATGTCCATACCACAGTTGAGCAACGCCAAAACAGAATGAAAGTCTACACTGATGCCAAACGGGGTGCTCACTTGCCTAGTTTCAAAACAGGGGATAAAGTGAGGGTCAGAAATCCTCTGCATGTTCCAAAAGGACACCAGAAGTTCAGCAACCCTATCACTATCAATAAGAAACTGGGTGCTCATACATACATTTTGAGTGATGGAAAAACCTGGAATGCATCTCATCTGGTTGCTTTTCCAGACTGTGCGTCTACACCTGTCCAGAAGGAAGTCAAACCACCAGAGCTTCCTCAGTCACCTAGATCCAAACGCAGTACTCACCCACCAAACTGGTTGAAGGACTATGTTACTTAAAATAATATTGCTGAACCTGTGTAATAATATACTTGCATTTGCTTACTTTGGTTGTGGAACATACATATTAGGTTCTTTTAACTTTAATTATTTCATTGCTTGATTACATGGAAGTTCTGGGAATTTTTGTCATGTTAATCTCATTAGCAGGCAGAAGCAAAGCTTTTCTTTAAAAAAAAAAAAAGGAAAATGTTGTGTTCAGTTGTAGTTTCTACCAGAACGCTAGGGGGAGTTCTTATAAAATGTGTTACCAGGGATAGCAAAGGAGTCTAGAATAAAAGAAAGTCTTCTTGATTGGAGATCAGTGCGTGCCTGTCATCCATGGCTGGCTAATTATTTTATCCTGCTCTGGACATAACAGATGGGCAGGCGGCTGCCTCTTGGGCACCACCCACAAGACACAGGGGCATAGCAAATGAACAAAAAAGGCACAATGGAGCCCCAGCCAGTCTTGCTATAACATAAAACTGATGACCCAACAAAGATATTTTTGCCTCCTTTTTACATAGTACTTGGTCTGATAAAAAAAAGTGTGTAAGAAAGGTGAAGGATTTTGATATTTGAGACAGATGTTTCAATGAATACTGTAATTGCCAAGATTAAGGAATGCATTTTTGTTGGTCCACAAATCAGATACACTATCAATGACAAGTAATTCAAAGAGCTGCTAGTGGTGCTGGAAGAAATCCCATGGAGGTATTTAATGATGTTGTTGAGAATTTTCTTGGCAACTGCAGAGCACCAAACTATGTCCAGCTGGTTGATAACCTGTTTCCAGCATGCTGAACCTTGAAGTGCAACATGTGGCTAAGCATTCATTTTTTGCATTCACATTTGGGCCTCTTCCCTGTTAATGTCAGTGTGATCAGTGATGAACACGGTGAAATGTCTCACCAGGACATTTAGAAGTCAATGATGGAAAAGTTGTAGCAGGGCAGGTGAAATCCATTAATGTTGTCTGGCTATTGTTGGACACTGAAATGAGAAGCATCAAATGCTGAGCACAAATTAAAATTAGCAAAACATTTTTAGGTCTATTGAACTAATGCAATGGGTCAGCATCATTAAGTGATTAAACACTCTAAATTCAATAAAAGTGAATTTAATGGCTCTTCATATTCATATGTGTTTAAATCAATCTGAGATTATGTTTGGATGACTGCACATGACGTCTGGGTATGTTATCTAAACTCGTTTCAGTATTATGCCAAATTTGGATGGCATAGGTTATAATGATCTTTAGACAGATTTGGGAGGTCCTAAGATTCAAATTAGTGTATATCATCTATATATAAAATTCTTTTCGCGTTTGAAACGGAAATCACGTATGACCACGCGATATGGAAATTACGTATTACGTATGGCCACGTGATATGGAAATTACGTAATAGTGGTAAACACAAACACGGCGATCTATCCCATACAAGTGCGCCCCTCGTCGCCCTCTCCCAGCCCTCCTCTCTGGACTCCAGCGCTGACCCGTCTGCCGCCAGGCACGTTCTCACAGAGAAAACTGCCACATTGTAACTTTTTTTTAATTCGCAGTACTTGATAGTAGAAGAGATGAACAAAACAGCTTTGTGTCTTTCTACTTTTTAACTGCGCCGAGCTGTAAACAATGTGAAAACGAGACCGCCTTCAGCGGCGAGGGTTCGTAAGAACAAAGTGGACGCTAGGAGGTGCGGAATGTTGGGCTTTTCCTCATGGTCAACAGCTTCGCAGTTTTGGGCAGCGTCCTCTCTTCTCGCACTGTTTGTCACACTTCAAGTGCCCCATCGGCTATCGAAGCGGGACTCTCTTGGTAAACTGTCCCTTAAGATGAATTCGGGTCACTAAAACCCCGCAACATTCAAGGTTGCTTTTGTGATGAATTCGTTTAATAAGATGGAGGGTTTACATCTGAAAAGATGTACTGACCTCTTCATGTTACGTATTGGACTTGGGAATTGTTTGGACCTTCTGCCCGTTAACCACGGAAAGGCAGCGTCCACATTTCTCAGAATAATTTTTCTCTTAAATCACAGGTACATAGTGCAAGGTTGTCAAGCAGGTACTTTGCCTGAAACCACTACAGTAGTACTCAATGTATCTTTACTTCTTAATTGTTAATGTTTGACTGTTTAATAATTTATACGCTTCTTATATCTTCTTCAAATTCTTTTATCAAAATGTTTTACTACTTAATAATTTATATTTATATAATTTCTATGTTATTGTGAATGCTCTTTATTTGTTCAAAAATAACATTGGTAATTAACAAACTTATTTTATAAATACTACATTTTAGTTTTACACTCAGTGAGCGATGCCACTGGGTAATCAGCTAGTTTAATATATTTTATAGGGGAGGTCAATTACAGACTTGATAAAAAAAAAAAAGTTGGAAGGAATGAAAGGCTTACTCAGCTCCAAACTTGATGTAACACACAAGCTGAATGGTAAAACTCTAAACCTGAAGTGACACTCCTACATCACACCTATCCTAGATAGAACAGGATGTTTCCATCTTAGCCTCCCCCAATTTTAAATAAAATTGGAGAGCAGAAAATTAACCTCTGATCAATATTCGGGGAATGTAGGGGAATCATAGAGCTCATGAAGCAAAGTCTTGGAAGAACATTCATCTTAACAGTGACCAGCCGAGACAGGAAAGATCTTAGGCTGTCTGACCATGACTAAATAGATGACTTTAGTGTCCACAAATACTCCATTAATGGAGATAGAAATTTTGCATACAAAAGAAGATATGTCAGCATCCAAGTACTTGAACCCATCAGTACAGGAGAAAAATTTAGGATAAGTAGTAGAACAGACAGAGGTGTTAAATGGTAGTAGGGAAGATCATCTTTTCCCATATCTTTCTGCCCTCTGGATCTTGCTCCGTCACACTCATCACCTGTACGTCCTCTCACCACAACCATAAACCTTCTCTTAGGCCTTCCTCTTTTCCTCTTGCCTGGCAGCTCTATCCTTAGCATTCTTTTCCCAATATACCCAGCACCTCTCCTCTGCACATGTCCAAACCAATGCAATCTCTTAATTTCTGTCCAAATCATCCAACCTGAGCTGACCCTCTAATGTACTCATTTCTAATCCTGTCCATCCTCGTCACCCCCAATGCAAATCATAACATCTTTAACTCTGCCACCTCCAGCTCTGTCTCCTGCTTACTGGTCAGTGCCACCATCTCCAATCCATATAACAAAGCTGGTCTCACTACTGTCCTGTAGACCTTCCCTTTCACTCTTGCTGATAACTGTCTGTCACAAATTAATCCTGACACTCTTCTCCACCCATTCCATCCTGCCTGCACTCTCTTTTTCACCCCTTTTCCACAATCCCCGTTACTCTGTACTGTTGATCCCAAGTACTTAAACACATCCACGTTCACCAACCCTACTCCTTGCATCCTCACCATTCCACTGACCTTCATTCCTCTCCTCTTTAGAGCATATCTCAACCTCTCCAGGGTCTCCTCAACCTGCCACCCTACTATCGCTACAGATCACAATATCATCAGCAAACATCATAGTACACGGGGACTCCTGTCTAATCTCATCTGTCAACCTGTCCATCACCATTGCAAATAAGAAAGGGCTCAGAGCCGATCCCTGATGTAATCCCACCTCCACGTTGAATGCATCCGTCACTCCTACTGCAGACCTCACCACTGTCACACTTCCCTCGTACATATCCTGTATAACTCTTACACCCCTTTAAATTGGGATGAGCAGCATCTGTCCTGGATGGCCACAGTGGCTGTAGGTTTTTGTTCCAAGCCAATTGCTTTATAAGATGTAATTTATTGCTGATGAAGCACTTATTGCTCAAGTGTCATTTTTCTGCTTCAGTTTAGTTGCTTCATTGTTACGATTTCGAATCCTTAATTGCTTATTTTAGTCTTAAACAACTGCATTCACTGCTTTTAATTGCTCCTTATTAGTAAAATGATGTAAATAACAAAGGGACCAGCAGATCTCCATCCAACTTGTTTCCGTGTACACATCATGCACTATTTAGTTTAATAAAGTACTCAGAAGGAAACTAAAGAGAAAGTTAAGAACTAAAAATTACTTATCCATTTTAGGCTTCATATTATTTGTATATCATTAGAAAGAAAAAAAATCTACAATTTAAGAATGACCTGACATTGCAGAGTTAAAACACTAACAAGTCATGATATTAAATAAGACATGTTTTTTTACAAGGTGTGTTTTCTATTTAAACAAATGGGTTGGAACACAAATCTGCAGCCACTGCAGCCCTCAAGGACTGATGTTGATCACCCTTGTCTTAGGAGATAGTGTGCAACGTAAGAGTTGACTGATTTCAGAGCATGAGTTTAAAAAAACAGCATTCAAATCTCAAATATATAGAAACACAAAAATCATGAGTGGATTAAGCTCTTTGATTCACTTCAGTTACTTACTTAAAACATGATGCTTAAAGTAAAATTGGTTTCACCAAGATTTTCTAACACCAAAGAACAGGTGATTTAACTTCTAATGTATACTTATTTAATAAACTATGACAATGCCTGTTAGGTCAAGGCGCTACACTGGGAGCAAACAAACCAAAAACAAACTGAAGCACAACACTTTTAAAATAAAAGTGCCAGAGTGGTTCTTCAGAGAAATGCCATAGGGGAACAGTTCTTGTTCCCAATAGACCCATCCAAATGAAGGTTCCAGAAAGGACTTTAATTTATTTAGCTCTGTAACCAGCTCCATACAGTAAACAACCATGAACAGATGGTAACAGATTTGTGAAATGAGACGGGTCATGATTTTATATTATAACTTACAAAGTTGAAATTCAAAATTTAATTATTACTCCATTAAATGAAGTTATTTCTGATCACTACTTAATTACATTTGATTTAGTCCTGCCCTTGCCAACACACTCCCAGAGTAAAACAAAGACAGTGCAACATCTAGATTGTAATTCTGCTTCAAAATTTATAGATACTTTGAGTAAGTCGAGTGTAATTGTGGAAAACCATTTAGATCAGTTAACATCAAATGTAAACACGGAAAACAATTTAGATGAGCTAACATCACATTATAATGTGACCTTGAGAGATGCTCTGGACACAGTGGCTCCCCTTAAAACAAAAGTGATCAAAGCACATAGAAACTCTCCCTGGTTCAATGAAAACACTCGAGCTCTTAAAATAGAGTGTCGAAAACTGGAGCGCAGATGGAGAACAACAAAGCTACATGTCTTTCAAATTGCATGGACAGAGAGTGTTAATAAATATAAAAAAGCCCTCTTTAAAGCTCGGTCAGAATATTATTCTACATTAATAGATACCAATAATAAAAATCCTTGGGTACTGTTTAGAACAGTGGCTAAATTAACAAATGGAAATTCAGATCAACAGTGCAAAATACCAACAGATATTAGCAGTACAGACTTTATGAACTTCTTCAATGAGAAAATTAAAAATATAAGATCCCAGATCTCTGCATCACAGTACAAACCAAATACTAGCTTAGCAGACCCTGTCTCACATTGCACTCAGCACTTTAGTAATTTTAATCCTGAAACTGAGCTGGAAGTATTAAGTTTAATTTCTAAAATGAAGCCCACTACTTGTTCCCTAGATCCAGTGCCAACAAAACTAGTAAAAAGTGCAATGGATGTTCTCGCAGCGCCTATCCTAAACATTATCAATAGTTCATTATTGCATGGCACAGTACCTGATACACTAAAAGTGTCAGTCATTAAACCATTACTTAAAAAGTCACACCTTGACCCACATATACTAAATAATTATAGGCCTATTTCAAATTTACCGTTTCTCTCTAAAATACTAGAAAAAGTAGTCGCCAGTCAGCTTCAGACACACCTTACGCATTACAATTTATTTGAGAAATTCCAGTCTGGTTTTCGCACTAGTCATAGTACAGAAACGGCACTAACACGGGTTGTAAATGACATTCTGATATCCTCTGATGAAGGAAACTCCACTGTAATTATGTTGTTGGACTTAAGTGCAGCGTTTGACACCATCGACCATTCTATTTTACTGCACAGGCTAGAAAATGATGTTGGGCTTACAGGCACCGTGCTCGCTTGGTTTAGTTCTTACTTATCAAATCGATTCCAATATGTACAGAAATGTGCTGACAGTACTCCATCATTATACACAGAAGTTCAATATGGTGTCCCGCAGGGCTCAGTACTAGGACCTTTACTGTTTTCACTGTACATGCTTCCACTGGGATCTCTCATTAGGAAACATAATGTTAATTTTCACTCGTATGCAGATGACACCCAGTTATACCTTTCAGTTAAATCAGATGAAGTTTCTCCAATGCTGTCTTTAATTAGTTGTGTTAGTGAATTAAAGGAGTGGATGAATAAGAACTACTTGTCTTTAAATACAGATAAAACAGAGATGTTAATTGTTGGAGGGAATGATGCTGATCACAACAATATTTTGTCATCATTTAACTCAGTGGGAATCCCAGTCAACTTTACTGAATCAGCCCGCAATCCAGGAGTTATCTTTGACTCTAGCATGTCATTTAAAGCGCATATTACAAAGTTGTCCAAAACATGTTTCTTCCATCTTAAAAATGTTAGGAAATTAAGGCGCTTTTTAAATAAACAGGATTCTGAGAAACTAATTCATGCATTTATCTCTAGTAGGATTGACTACTGCAATGCGGTGTTCACTGGATGTTCAAACTGTTCTTTGTACAGCCTCCAGTTAATCCAAAATGCGGCTGCAAGAATTATTACAAGAACAAGAAAATATGAACACATAACTCCAGTTCTTAAATCCTTACACTGGCTCCCGGTTAAGTTTAGGGCAGATTTCAAAATCCTTCTTTTAACATATAAAGCATTAAATGGTCGAGGTCCGGCTTACTTGTCTGAATTTGTCGTGACTTACAAATCTGAGTGCACATTAAGATCTCAAGATGCCGGTCTGCTTATGATTCCAAGGATTAATAAAATAACAGTGGGAGGTCGAGCTTTTAGTTACAGGGCCCCTAAACTGTGGAATGGTCTGCCTGCTACTATAAGAGATGCCCCTTCGGTCTCAGCTTTTAAATCCCGGCTGAAGACTCACTACTTCAGTTTAGCATATCCTGACTAGAGCTGCTGATTAACTGTACAGACTGCATCTCTGTTGTTAGTCATTAGCACTTAAACATAAGTAACATGACAGTTATAATTGTATACTAACCCTCACTTATTCTGTTTTTCTTCTCGGTACTCAAATGTGGCACTTGGTGCCAAGGCCCACCTGCCAAGTTGTTTTGCCTGCCTAAGGAAAAGTCATCCCAGATGGAGGATCGCAGGAATCGTGGGAAAGAGGGGTCCTTTCATCGGATTGGCTGGCCCAGCACTGTTTCAGCTGTGGAATGGCCAAATGGGGGAGGCAGCTTGAAGGATGAGGTCTCCAGGACTCTACACAAATCCAAATCTTATTATGAGATATATCATCTACTGTTAAATTCTGCTCTGTACTTCTAAAATTTATATTTTTTATTTCTTACTATATTGAGGAATTGTTCTGTTCTGTGTATTGTATTGTATTGTATTGACCCCCTTCTTTTGACACCCACTGCACGCCTAGCCTACCTGGAAAGGGGTCTCTCTTTGAACTGCCTTTCCCAAGGTTTCTTCTATTTTTCCCTACAAGATTTTTTTGGGAGTTTTTCCTTGTCTTCTTAGAGAGTCAAGGCTGGGGGGGCTGTCAAGAGGCAGGGCCTGTTAAAGCCCATTGCGGCACTTCCTGTGTGATTTTGGGCTATACAAAAATAAACTGTATTGTATTGTATTGTATTTTGAAAGGCTCTCAATGCATACGTCCAGGTTATCTTAATCTGTTAGTGTTCTGAAGCCCACCATACATTACAGATTTTTCCACAAAGCACAAAGAACCAACTGCATATGCAAAGAACCCTTTCCAGAACTAAATGGAGCTTGATCAAACAATGGAGCTATGAGAAACCACAAAACCCAGTAAAGAACCATACACTGCCATTAAAGGACCATTTTTTTAAGAGTGAAAGCAAAGTAACAGTCCAAGTTTCTGTATACGCCACATTGAATGCATGCAAAAATCAGATGTGCATATGAAGGGAGGCTAAAAAGCAACATTCCAAGCATAAAGCCAATAAGGAATACTCCTATTAAACCAAATTTTAAAGTAACCAGTGATCGCGGATGAAATTCAGGATCTGACTTCCACTATCAAAAATGGCAATCTACATCATAATCCAAGTTGTTCTACCCCTGTGGGTGTGAATAATATTTGAGAACTGGAAGGGGGGCATAAGAGAAGGTGGCAGGGTGGAGTGGTGGCTCTGAGGTTAAGGATCTGCTCTGTTATATGATAGGTTGCCAGTTCAAGTCCTGTTACTGCTAGAAGGGATTCTACTCTGTTGAGCCCTTGAGCAAGACCCTTAACCTGAAAGTTGCTCCAGGGGCACTGTACAATGGCTGACACTACGCTCTGAATCCACCAAAGGTCGTGCTAAAAGATGATTTCCCATTTGAGATTGATATATCAAGAAAAAAAATTTGGCCAAACTGCACCCTTTTGTATATGCTATAAAATAACCTTTAAAGATACCCAGTTTAAACAGAAATGCATCTAATGTTTTATGTTATACAGCTATGAAATCTTTTGTGTCATTTTTTTGTTACATTAAGAGTATAGTTTTTTGTTAATCTTGCTATCTTGGTAATACCTGATTTAGGATCTTATGTGGTGCCAGAAGGTGGCACCGTGATAACAGTTAACACATTCTGATATCTTAGGTGAATAGTTTTAAAGAAGTGCAACTGGCACAGGTTAATCTGCAGTTTAGAGTGAATATTTAATTTCTTTACATATTTAGTTTTAAGAAGTGATCCTCCAAAGGAAAATTTATCTACTCAAAGGTTAATCTTTAATGGCTCATGAGACAGATATTCTCATTTATGTTCCATTTACGAATCAACTTTGTCACAGATGTTTTTTTCTAAAATTCATTAGGAGAAATAGCTCCAGATAAAAAAGAGACATGAGATACAACTGAGGTAAAAGAAGTCAAAATTGAGGCTTTGGTATGAAAATTATTGCTAGGTTTTCTAAGAACTCTTTATAGTCTTGTTTTAATATCTTTCAGAAGTACCTATTTTTTCTTCGAGAATGAATATCTAATTGGAGCAACTAATAAAATTATTCAGATCTGAGGACCATGGTTTTGTAATTACAATTAAGTGTTTTTTTAACACAAAAACTGTCCATATATTTCAGCACATATCACTGAACAAGCAATGCAAATACTTTCAAACTGCAAAAAAAATTATGACACACTTGCAACAAAAAAAATAAGCCAGATGAATTAATGCAATATTATTTGTACAGTTTTAGGCGCAGAAATACAATGATGTAAAAACCAAATAACATACCTCAAACAGCTACAAACATTATTAATAGAAACATCATTAGATAGATAGATAGATAGATAGATAGATAGATAGATAGATAGATAGATAGATAGATAGATAGATAGATAGATAGATAGATAGATAGATAGATAGATAGATAGATAGATATTTGTCCCAAGGGGTGACATAAATTAAAACTTTACAGAAGTTTACAAGAGAGAGAGAAAAAAATACACACACATACACACGCACGCACACACACACACACACATATATATATATATATATATATACAGTATATACTGTATATATATATATATATATATATATATATATCCATCCATCCATTTTCCAACCCACTGAATCCGAACACAGGGTCACGGGGGTCTGCTGGAGCCAATCCCAGCCAACACAGGGCAAAAGGCAGGGAACCAATCCTGGGCAGGGTGCCAACCCACCACAGGACACACACAAACACACCAAGCACACACTAGGGCCAATTTAGAATCGCCAATCCACTTAACCTGCATGTCTTTGGACTGTGGGAGGAAACCGGAGCGCCCGGAGGAAACCCACGCAGACACGGGGAGAACATGCAAACTCCACGCAGGGAGGACCCGGGAAGCGAACCCAGGTCCTCAGATCTCCCAACTGCGAGGCAGCAGCGCTACCCACTGCGCCACCGTGCCGGCCTATATATATATATAGCCATATATTTATATATATTGTGGTGGATGGCTGGGACACTTGCCTGGCCAGGACACATCCACATTGGAAGGACCGGGGGAGCCAGCCTATCCGGTAGCGTTAAATGGCAGCCCCACTGGGTTGCATTGGTGCCCCGGCTCTCACATGGCTTCATGGGAGTTGGAGTTTGGTGCAGCCCTGTTTGGGATCCGTGGGTGCCGCCAGGGGGTGCTACAGCTGCTTTTGAGCCCTGGAAAGCAGCTCTACCACCAGGTCATCAAACACCTGGAGTACTTTTGGGTGCGTTGTAAAAGGAGCCAGCAGCCACCACTCAGGAGCCAGAGTTGGGAAAAAGGAGACGAAGGTTTCTGGGAGTAGTGGAGGAGAAGAAGAGAAAGAGAAAGGAGAAGAATTGAATACTGTTGTGTGGTGATTTGAGCACTGTGCTGTGGGGAGCAGGGTGAAATGCTCCCCAATTATAAAAATCATGTGTGCTTTGAACTTGTGTCCTATACCTGTCTCATTCGGGTTGAGGTGGCGGTATGCCCACTAGTGGTTGGACAATATATTTGTATATATATTGTTGTCAACTATCACATATGCAAGAGTCCAAATGAAATGTTGGGGTGCCAGCCTGATCACCCCGCTTACTTAAAAAATAAGTGTAACCAAAATAACAACCACACTATGGTGCAGTAAAGAACAAAAAGCTATGCTTAGCCATGAGTTGCAGTTAGAAAGCTCTAGGGAGCGGTCAGGCTTCTAGTTTAGACCTCTGTCAGGTGGGTGACTCATTACCCAAATGAGAGGCCTCCTTCTGGGAGTTTCCTGCTTTTATAGCTTGTAGACCAAAAGCGGCAGAATTAGTTGCTATCGGCGGGCTTCTTCTCTTAGCAGTGGGTTGAAAAAGAGACACGAGTCAATGATTGTGCCCCCTGTTGTTCAGAGGTAGTAGTGCGTATGTCTGAAAAGTCCAGAAAGTGACCCTCTGACATGCATGCATGACAATGTCTAACATATAAATAAAATAACGAACATCAAGCCCCAAAAACACACACAAGATCTTTTAGCTTGGAAAGCTGGAGAACTGTGGCTGTCAACAGTAGGCTTGTAGGTGGCAGTAAGATGGGCACACCTGTCAGGATGCACATTTGAAGACATTAAATTTGAATACATCAGGTCCATTAGAAGTTTGTTCAGATTAACAGTCTTGATATACCAGAGTGAAGCATTTTAGATCATGAGTTTAAAAATAATCATCAATAGGATGCTGCATACAATGGAGCTATGAGAAACCACACAACCCAGTAAAGAACCATACACTGCCATTAAAGGACCATTTTTTAAGAGTGGCTACAACCAAGAAATGAGGAGGAAGGTCCATAAAAGGCTTGTTTTTTAATCTAATTGTATGTCGAGTGTTAACAGTAAAACAACAACAAAACAGTTTTAAAAAATCAATTCTTAAACCTTTAAAATGATTTAAAATGAAAACTTGTGTTGTCAGATGTTTCTGCATGCAAAGGTTCCTCCTTGTAAAGCACTTTCTGCTAGTGCTTTACTACTGTCAAAACAAAATGAATGTGTTTGACCAAATGGATATTCTTACGTCTATGCATATTCTGGGCAGACAACTGTTATACAGTGAAAGTATAGCACAATAAGATTAATATGGTGTCACATGCTTAAGCCTACCGGGTGTCTCCCTGCCACTGAAGAGGTAACAAGACAGAGAAGGATAATAAGGGAACATAGTTAATGACTGCTTTCTGCCATTTCCCTATAGAGTGGGGGAACAGTGACATCTCTTACAGCCAATTGCCAGAAAGCCGGCCTCTGCCAGTCTACTCTAAGTCCAAATTGATTTCATGAGAATATGATCTGTTAAGTGATGCAAGCAGCTGAAGCATGTAGAACTTGCCGCTTTATTTTTTTTTCTTAGACTTTGATATACTGTACATCTTGCTTGTTATTGGCCACTTCAGTGTTAGTCATAGTCAAAAAGTGCCAGGAATTGCTTTAGATGTGGGCAAAACCTTTATGTGAGCCAGACAAAGACCTGCTCACATACATGTTAGAGCTTAAAGAACAAAAAACATTGCATGAAAAAATAGTAACATTAGACAAAGCTTCAAAAAAAAGGTGTGCCAAAAAGAAAAATGTTATAATTTTTGCTTTCCCTATGGCATTAGCTGTTGAATCTTGAGATACAATGGGCATATTATGATCTGCAAAAACAATGAAACAAACAATGAATCAAACAGTAAACCACTTCTTAAATTGTGAGTAAGTAAGAAAGCATGTTTCCATAAAGATTACAGGGCATCAGCTAATCCACACATAGTGTCTAAAGTTTATAAAATGTGAAATACTACACTAAAGATCTTGTCTCACCGACTAGTGCTCAAGGCAAATTGTATACAAAAGGTGTTTAGCATTCATCTTGCCTGAAGAAGGGGCCTGAGTTGCCTCGAAAGCATGCATATTGTAATCTTTTTAGTAAGCCAATAAAAGGTGTCATTTTGCTTGGCTTTTCTCTACATTCAAGGAGCAAAATTAGTCATCTGGTTAAGTATTAGGATTTTACTGAGTATTTTGAGTCTTGACAAATTCCAGTTTATTTGTGATATATAAGAATAAGATGTTTGAACCAAAAAGAATAGACCATTCTTACCATCAACCTAAAAAAAAGCAGTTCTCTATTCTATTTGTACTGTAAGTTGTCTATTTAGTTTAATAATAATAATAATAATAATTCATTACATTTATATAGCGCTTTTCTCAGTTTATAAAAGTTATGCTTTGGTCATTATAACACAATTATATAGAAGGGTATTGTGGAAAGCAGTATTGTGGAATCTGTTGGGTGTAACACTTGGTGGCAGAACCAAGTGCTTTTTAAAGTTTTATTGCTGTAATTATTAATTTATTGTTAATTATTGTAGGCTGCTGGTACTTGCCTGCTGCCTTCTGTATTTGCCTGAACCTTCACAGTGGTTGTAGGTTCTCTGAGTCTGGACGTACACGTGCTCTGGTGCTTGTTCTAAATGCTGTTTCTGATGTAAGCAGCTGTGACATTTAAAACAGGTGAACAGCAGCAGCTAAGCTGTCTGCTTTTTTATTTCCTTTACTAGGGGGTTACCCACTGCTCACTTCGCTCACCAACCCTCCTGGCCTGTGCTGCTCGTGTTGTGAAGACGGGGGCTGAACGCACCCCAAGGAGACGTGGTCGCTCCTCCGAAACCCCCTATTAAACGGTGATACAATGGGAAACAAATACAGTTTTTTTTTACCTCCTCTTTGCTCAATCAGCTGCTGGCTTGCTGCTGCTGTGCCGCATGATCTGCATCTCGCGCAGTGCTTCAAACATTTAAAAGCCTAAACAGCAGCTGTCTTTGTCATCTACTCTTTGTATTTTATTTCCAGTCCTGAGTGTGATTAAATGTCTTGGCACAAAGTCTCGTCTCTTGAGACGTGAGTTCTTGATATTTTAGTTTATAATTTAAAAACGGAATAAGAATCTGAAAATCTAACAACGTCATATTAAAGTTCGATAAATTAAATGCCCTACCAGACAGTCTAAGAACACAGCAGATTGTGGGCTGTTTTAAAAAACAGCTAAAGACTTTTCTATTTATGAAAGCTTATTAACAAGAATGCTATAATTATTTGTTGTTTTATCTCTGTTTTTACCTTGCTTTGCCTTTGTTTAAACATTTTATGTAGCACTTTGAGATTTACTGCTAATGTAAAGTGCCCTATAAATAAAATGCATTATTATTATTATTATAAATTATGAAAAGCATGATACCAATCATATATATGTAGTTTTTTAAAATAAGTCCAATTTAAAGTGTGACAAAACACGTGACACAAAAAGTCACATAAAATCATTGCATAAAATCGTTGTACTTTTAGGCTTAGGATTTTATATATAGAGAGAATAGATTTATCTATATGTGTAAAATGCAAAGTTTGACTGACTGCCTGACTCACTCTCTTACGAAATCAACTAAGCAGTATTTTCCATTTGATCTTAAAGCTTAAATGTGTGACAATTGTAGGATCCTCATTGTTGGGGACTCGAATCGTTGGACCAGGCCAATGGTCACCGACGTAACACCTGGCTGCAGTAAATAGAGGGTCATTTCCGGAGGGTGGGACTGGACCGCGTGTCTGGCTGGGGTGTTGTTTCATCATGTAGTGGGTGCGGCAGCGCACTGTACCTGTGCATGCTCCCCAACTTGACGTGACTCAGCTTGTACATCTACAACATTTATGGCTAAAAACAACCCCTAAAACAGAAAAACTAAATATTACTAAGTCTAAAAAATTCCTTGACTGCTTTGATTGAAATTTGGTGACTTACAGAAAAATGAAAATTAGCTGTAGGCTGAGCTAACATACTGTGTGCATGGTCAGCGCAGCACTAAGACAAAGCCCAGAGAGAATCAGTGCCAGCTGGCTGTTTACAGGTTGTCAGTTTATGCAAATAAGGTGGGGTACAAAAAGAGTAGCTATGACCAACAGGGTCAACAAAAAGAGATGACATCACGTATGGCATGGAGAGCTGTGAAGTGGAAAGAGGAAATTTTAGCAAAGCTCAAGGAAGATGTCATAGCAAGTACTATAGGACTGCATACCTCATCAGGTGAACATACAGTGCACCCGGAAAGTATTCACAGCGCATCACTTTTTCCACATTTTGTTATGTTACAGCCTTATTCCAAAATGGATTAAATTCACTTTTTTCCTCAGAATTCTACACACAACACTCCATAATGACAATGTGAAAAAAGTTTACTTGAGGTTTTTGCAAATTTATTAAAAATAAAAAAACTGGGAAATCAGATGTACATAAGTATTCATAGCCTTTGCGCAATGCTTTGTCGATGCACCTTTGGCAGCAATTACAGCCTCAAGTCTTTTTGAATATGATGCCACAAGCTTGGCACACCTATCCTTGGCCAATTTCGCCCATTCCTCTTTGCAGCACCTCTCAAGTTCCATCAGGTTGGATGGGAAGTGTCGGTGCACAGCCATTTTAAGATCTCTCCAGAGATGTTCAATCGGATTCAAGTCTGGGCTCTGGCTGGGCCACTCAAGGACATTCACAGAGTTGTCCTGAAGCCACTCCTTTGATATCTTGGCTGTGTGCTTAGGGTCGTTGTCCTGCTGAAAGATGAACTGGCACCCCAGTCTGGTCAAGAGCACTCTGGAGCAGGTTTTCATCCAGGATGTCTCTGTACATCCCTTTATCCTGACTAGTCTCCCAGTCCCTGCCGCTGAAAAACATCCCCACAGCATGATGCTGCCACCACCATGCTTCACTGTATGGATGGTATTGGCCTGGTGATGAGCGGTGCCTGGTTTCCTCCAAACGTGATGCCTGGCATTCACACTGAAGAGTTCAATCTTTGTCTCATCAGACCAGAAAATTTTCTTTCTCATGGTCTGAGAGTCCTTCAGGTGCCTTTTGGCAAACTCCAGGCGGGCTTCCATGTGCCTTTTACTAAGGAGTGGCTTCCGTCTGGCCACTCTACCATACAGGCCTGATTGGTGTATTGCTACAGAGATGGTTGTCCTTCTGGAAGGTTCTCCTCTCTCCACAGAGGACCTCTGGAGCTCTGACAGAGTGACCATCAGGTTCTTGGTCACCTCCCTGACTAAGGCCCTTCTCCCCCGATCGCTCAGTTTAAATGGCTGGCCAGCTCTAGGAAGAGTCCTGGGGCCTCATGTATAAACGGTTCGTACGCACAGAAATGTTGCATACGAACGTTTCCACGCTCAAATTGCGATGTACAAAAACCTAAACTTGGCGTAAAGCCACGCACATTTCCAAGGTACCTCATACCCTGGTGTACGAAATTTCTCTGCTCGGTTTTGCAGACTGGCAGCACCCGGCGTCAAAGAAGTGCTACTGTTCCTATGTGGTTACCCTTTCTTTCTTAGATTCACATTCCTGATGCGGCTTTATAAATACACTGAAACTAACTGCATATTGTTTACTAGTGTAATGCATCTGATTGTAATTAACCTGCAGCAATATAATGGTCCAGGGAATAGCCATAGTATTCCAAATACCATAACTGCTTTAGCGTTGTTACTCTCAATGCATCTTCTTCTTCTTTCAGCTGCTCCCGTTAAGGGTTGCCACAGCAGATCATCTTTTTCCATATTACTCTCACTGCACCACTCGGAGTATTTATATCACTGTATCTGAGTGGGGAATCACAGCAGCAGCTAATTGGAAAGAGAATTATCGGTATACAGCATGAAGCAGACGCTGCCTGAGCCACGGCAAAACGTTTCAGAGACTTTCCTGTACGGACTTCGCGGTTTAGAAAAAGTTTCATCCCAAGAACTCTAAACGCACTCAATCAGTCCATCAAGTGCTCCTTGTAGAACTGTTTGTACTTATAAGTACAATTACCTCACTGTAAACTTGCACTACAGTCATAATATTGCACAACCTGCGCCACTTTATAAAGCACGTATTTACATATGATGACGATATCATTTTTAAGATGAAATGCAGCAAAATATGTTGATTATATTATACAGATAAAACTTTAACTTCATTTAAATAATTTGTATTGTTAATAATTAAACATGTGAGGACATGGTGCCGCAGCGCTAGCTAGTTCAGGGATTGTCCCTGCATTGCATTGTATTCTTGCTGACGCGACACTGGAAGGATAGACGGATAGAATAATTAAACATGTACTACGAAGATATTTCAATGTTCCTTAAGTTTTGAAGAATCGGCGCTCTAAGCTTACAAATGGCTTCACGTCTATTACAGAGCTGATTGTGTGGCGATTGGGTATTTGTAGAAAGAAAAGTAAGGACAGGAATTGGAGGTTAGTACTTTTGAAAGAGACAGTACTTCTGTAATAAATTATTTCATCGAAGGTCGCGCATGGCGCAGCAAGCCTCTTGCGTGAGACATGAACAAGCACTGCGCTACCGTGTTCCCATGTTTAATAGCATGCTTTCATTCCTATCATCATGAAAAAGATATCACGTATACATCTCAGTATTTTAATTATTCAGAGAGCTGTAATATCACAAATGTAATGGATTATGTGTCCTGTCGGAGAAAGCCCGTTTAAGAAGCAGGTAGTGATTCACACACAGAACACATAGAAGATCAAATACAGAACAAAGCATTTAACGTGCTACTTTAGTTACAATGGGATTTGAGAAACTAGTAAATTAAACGATTTTAAGATGAAGTTTATGATGTTCTACTTTAATGGCAAAATAAACTACGTGATTAAAGTGGAAATTTCGAGATTAAAGTTGACATTTCGTGCTTTTTTCCCACTGTGTGCCTATTTTTTTTGTCTGTACCCTAATAAGCTTTCATATGACACTCAGACGGTGGGCTACAACTTGCCTTTTCACGGCGATTTTGATATGTGATTTCTTTTTTATTTCGGTCACTGACCCGACTTATACGTGAGTATATACAGTAAGTAAAACCAGATGACATGCTAACAAAGTAGTGCAGGAAATCACTATCCATTTATTGGTAGACTAGTTGTGCTACCCATCTAAGATGGATTGAAATCTAAATAATCAATGTAGACCTCAGCATTAATGTTCTCAGTACACTATGCAATGCATATGTCTTTGTTATATGCAATTTGGTATGAGATTCATAAAAGCAGTGTTAATGTTTATGATTCACCATCTATTGGAATGGCAAATGCAATGTATTTTATTACTAAAAGTATTTTTGATTTGCCCTGTTTTGGAATGACAAAGAAATAGCAAACTGAGACTTATTCTTTTATTAAGGTGGATCATGTAATCCCATCCAATGCTACTCCAAACACTGCCATGATAAGATAAGAAATAGACAATCTTTTATCTGTGGCACCTCCACAGGTGATGCATGATTCTCTGCATGAGAACCACCTTTTTCAACCCTCGCAAACATATGCAGTTTTTAATGTCTGGAAAACATTTGGGATTAAATCACTTAGAGATCTGTACATAGACAATGTCTTTGCATCCTACGAACAATTACTCTCCCAATTTAACTTTCCAGCAACACATTTCTTTCACTACCTTCAAATTAGAAACTTTGTTAAACAGAACCTGCCCAATTTTCCTCACCTCCCACTTCCCTCTATGCTGGAAAAAATACTTTCGAGGACTCAGACAGCATTTCTGCAATATATAAAACCATTTTACACTCCCTCCTATTCAAACATCCAAGAGGACAGTGGGAAAAGGATCTCTCACTCAACATCTCAGAAAAGGAGTGGAAGGTAGCAATGCAGAGAATTCACTTGAGCGCCATATGTGCAAACGCAGAAATATCTTGCTAAACTGGAAAAATCCTAACTCTACTCTTTTCAGTCAGTGGGTAACTGATGTTATAGATTATTTGAAACTGGAAAAAATCTAATTCTCACTTAGAGGATCTGTGCAGAAATTTTTCAAAACCTGGCAGGATCTAATCAATAACATTTTAGAATAAGCTTTTAAAGCACCGAAGAAGCAGATTCTCTCCCCATTTCTTTTTCTTATCCATTTATCTTTATTCACTTATTAATTTATCTATTTACTTATTTTTACTAGCTTTTCTCAGGGGAAGGGGTTGGGGGTTGATTTGTTTTCAGTCCTACATTTGTAAAAGTGATTGATTTGTATGGAATGTTGTGTGATTTCAATAAAATCAATAAAATAAAAATAAATAAATAAATAAAAATCAAGAAATAGCTGTAAATTCAACATCATCGGATGGATAAGAAATATCTAGCCTTTGCTTAAGATAATGTCCTAATACATAATAATTCTTTACATTTATATAGCACTTGTCTCACTACTCAAAGTGCTCTCCACACAGGGAGGACCCGGGAAGCAAACCTACAATCTCCTTACTGCAAAGCAGCAGCACTACCACTGCACCACCTGGGACCTAGAGAGGCCAAGTTAAGTCCCTGATATATTTTAGATCATTTTAGTGTAAAAATACAATTGCAAGCAGAATTACCCTGCAATCAGTGAGGAACACTAAACAAAAAATAAACTGCTAAATTTCACTCCTTGCATGGGGTATTAATAAAGCCATCCTTTTCCCAGCATTTTGTAGCATGCAGTCTAGAAATACGACAGATATTGGTCCTTATTACTAGAAAAAACATATTCAGACATGGATAGTGTTGGAAGATTAGGGAAGTAAATGGAAAAGAAAGTATGTTAAAGAAATGTAATATTTAAAACAGAGTTGTCAGCTTTATCTTGGTCATATCTTGTTATTGTCTTCTTGACGTTCTTTACTGTGATTTTCTAAAGTTTATTTTTGTTCTTCTTTGTATTTCTTGTATGTTTTAGTTTAAGTATGTTAAGTATTTGTGGCTTTTTCATTTTATGTGCATAGTGTTTCCTGTATAGAGGAAAAATAAGGGAGGCTTCAGCCTCTTAGCTGAAAGGAACAAGAATGCTCTGGTGGCTCACTCCATAGGGCTTTTGCACTTTTTCCCAATTGCAGTTAGGGTCAGGGCTTGTTCAGGAATCACTTATAACTAGGGTGGTGCAGCAGAACTGATGTTGTGAGAAACATGACAAAAGAATGCAAGGTGTCCAAAAGTATTACAAAAAAGCAGGCCAGGACATTCTTCAACCTTCCCAGAAGACCCCACTCCAGCTTGCCCCAGCAACTACGTGCAGGCTTCAGGCTTTGGGGTGACTAAACACCAAAAGAGGAAAACTTCCTTAAAAGTTCAAAGAACATCAAAATGCCTCAGAAGAGGGAGAATAATGAAAACCTTTGTATAGAGACACGTCTCAACCAAATCTTTTTATATAAAGGATTCTTAAACAAAAAATAGAATAACAGGGAAAAATAAGACAAAACAGAGTTGCCAGAATAGAAATTGAAAACAAACAAGTCCCAAACCACAATGTAACAGCAGAATCCAATAAAGAGAGCAAAAAAAACCCCCTAAAAACAGTAAATCCTTTGAGAAAATAATACTTACAAAAGACTCCATAAAATTCAATATACCACTCCTTTTCCTCAACTTAAATAGCCAGAGTGAGGTGTCAGGAAGGTGATGACAGGGTGGCCTTACCTCTTGGGGGTACCACGCAGGACTGAAGGAATGGGTGAAGGTTTATTGGAACAGTACATAATTACAGAATTATAAATACAAACAACACAAATTCCAAAAATGTATACATACTAATTATTTAAATTTAAGAAAAAAAAACAACAACAACAAAACATAAAGTTGATACATAACAGCTGAATCCTGAGAAAATCAAGTCCTCCATCACTTTCTCTTTCTTGACAGTAGGATGAAGAGACCATCTTTATTAGGATAGTGAGGATATAGCTCTCTGCGACCCTGAGGATATCCTCAGTGACCAGTATTCAGAACTCTTAAGCCTTAATTTGGCCTTCTTGGTAAACAGACTATCTTCAGTTGGAGCTGTGTGGTTTGTCGCATGACATTCTGCACCATCAAAGGTTTCTAATTGTGATGTGTGATCGGAATTCCAAATACCCAGAAGTTTTCTCAATGAGTTCTATTGCAGAGTCATAGACTTTACAGTTTGTTTGGTGATTGAAGAATGCTGCACACCATCCCAAGGACAATGACCCACAATTTTTCTCATGTGAGTTTGTATTGTTTCTTTCTTAGAGGGATTGAAATAACCTATATATTCCTACTGCCTTCTACCGGCTTTGGCAAAGAGTGTTTTAATCAGACTTTACAAAATATTTATTGAGCCCATTTAACAGAGGGGTTTGACATTCACACATCACTTCTTTCTATTTTACACTATCTTGTGACCCAACACACCACTGTACATGTTTCCCCAGCTTCTTTGATAAGGAGCTGCAACTCCCCTTAAACATAATATGGCCTCACTAGATTACCACACTTTCTTCATTCTTACAGGCTTCAGTTATTAACAACCAGGCCAAGATGAATATTAGAATGGACAGAATTCACAAGCCCATTCACAGCTAAATTACTGTATATGCATTAGAATGACCCCAAAGAACTTATAAGTTCTCCCCTTTTTGGTTGTCACCACTCCAAATTATAACACCATACACCATCTGGTGTATTCCCTTCATAATGGACTGCTGTGGTCATGATAGGTCTATTTAAAGAAGCATAATCATTAGAACATAAAAACAATCTAGACGAGAACAGGCCATTCAGCCCAACAAAGCTCGCCAGTCCTATCCACTTCTTTCTTCCAAAAAAACATCAAGTTGAGTTTTGAAAGTCCCTAATGTCTTACTGTCTACCACACTGCTTGGTAGCTTATTCCAAGTGTCTATCATTCTTTGTGTAAAGAAAAACTTCCTAATGTTTGTGCGAAATTTAACTTTAACAAGTTTCCAACTGTGTCCTCATGTTCTTGATGAAGTCATTTTAAAATAACAGTCTCAATCCACTATACTGATTCCCTTCATAATTTTAAACACTTCAATCATGTCACCTCTTAATCTTCTTTTGCTTAAACTGAGAAGGCTGAGCTCTTTTAATCTTTCCTCATAATTAAACCCCTGTAGCCCTGGAATCAGCCTAGAAAGAAAGGTCTTCTCTGGACCTTTCCCAGTGCTGCTATGTCCTTTTCGTAAACTGGAGACAAAACTGCACACAGTACTCCAGATGAGGCCTCACCAGTGCATTATAAAGCTTCAGCATAACCTCCTTGGACTTGTACTCCCCACATTGTGCTATATAACCTAACATTCTGTTTGCCTTCTTAATGTCTTCTGAACACTGTCAGGAAGTCGATAGCTTAGAGTCCACTGTGACTTGTAAATCCTTCTCATAAGGTGTACTCTTGATTTTCAGACAGCCCATTGTGTATTCAAACCTAACATTTTTACTTCCTATGTGTAATACTTTACATTTACTGACATTCAATTTCATCTGCCACAAATCTGCCCAAGCCTGTATGCTATCTAATTCCTTCTGTAATGATATAACGGATTACACATTTTCTGCTGATCCACATATCTTGGTATCATCTGCAAACTTAACCAGCTTGTTACTTATATTCCTATCTAAATCATTTATATACACTATATTAAAAATAGCAGCGGCCCTAGCACTGACCCCTGTGGAACATCACTCTTAAAATCAGCCACTTCTGATGAGGTTCCTCGCACCATCACCCTCTGCTTTCTGTGTCTGAGCCAATTCTGCACTCATCTAAAAACATCACCCTGAACTCCCACCTCTTTTAGTTTGATGCCCAACCTCTCATGTGGCACCTTATCAAATGCTTTCTGAAAGTCAAGATAAATAATATCATATGCTCCACTTTGATCGTATCATTTTGTTGCCTCCTCATAGAATTCCACCATGTTAGTAAAACACGACCTCCCTCTTCTGAACCCATGCTGACTGATCCGAAAAACTCCCGTTCTTGACAAGTGTTGCTCAATCTTATACTTAATATTTCCTTCCATTAATTTTCCTGTGATGCATGTTAAGCTTACTGGCCTATTGTTGCTTGGATTTGCCCTGTCACCATTTATATATTAAATGACTATGTGACTTTGAACTTTGATCATAGATGAACCTTTTGATTTTTTTGGTAAATATGGTTTGATTTTTGGTGGGTTACTTCAAAATAAAGAGAAATTAAATGGTTGTGTGTTACATGCCAGGATGTTACCTCCTGAGCTCCCACTGTTAAACATTAAAAAGGGCTCTAAGAATTTGTTATTTGGAGAAGCAACCTCCCATCTACACCACATTACAAGTTGCGATGAAATGGTTCCTCCTTATTTTTACAGGTCTGTAAGGTATCAAATTTAACATGTATGTTGCAACCATGGTCACATATGAATCATGGCCCACTGGAAAGTGAAGCAGAAGTAAATTTAGGATCGCCTGCGTATTCTTCAAGAATAAAAGGTATACTGTTGCTAAGCCTAGTCAGCACTGTTGAGTCTGTTACCACTATAAACCTTACCAAGAGTTGCAAATGGAAAATGAGAAAATGGAATGAGAATGTAGGTAAGATCATTTACTTGTATTATGGCAGCCATTTAAATTTTATTAAATGTTTCACACATCATTTCGTGTATGAACTGAATTAAACAGCCGTGCTGTATAATACCCTACATTTAGTAACAACTGTAAGGAAAAAAGGGTTGGCGGAGTGTTTTTTTTTTTACATTCTCCCTCAGTAGTCCAGGTTTTTTCCAGGTACTCAGACTTTTTTCCCCCAAAAAGCATGCACGCTAGATTAACTGTCGATTCCAAATTGACTCCGTATGTGTGAATGTAGGTCTGTGTGAATGAGGCATAAGATAGACTGGAGCCCTAATCAGAGCTGGCACAGTGCCACCAGAATAGTCTTCTGCCCCACAACCCTGCACTGGATTAACTGGGTTCAATCATGGATGGTTGGATGTAAGCAAAAAAAGCTATTTTTCGAAAGACGTTAACACTTTATGTTGCAGACAATAGAAAGCAGAAGACAGCAAGTTGCAAATTATTCCTCAGCTTCTGGGAGCCACAAATGGAAGCATTTAAATGTTATTTAAAGGCTTTGTGATTTTCACAGATGAACAATTTTGCTGATTAAAACAAAGACAGAAATAAATAAAGCAACCTACAGAATTACATATAATTGAGGAACGCATGAGCTTTAATGCTTCTGGTCAAAGGTGAAATTCTAAGATTAATTGCCAGCTGTGACTTGGTCATCATCAATTTGTTATCAGTGTCACAACTGTCATAGTTGCTGATTGTTAGAAAAGGTACCAGAAATGTGTCACTTTTTTAACTTTAGGCACTAAGAGGTATTGTGTTAATGATGATTTGGTTAGATAAAATAAAGCAAAACCCACTTAACTTGAACAAATGTAGGGTCTCTGCATAGCTGTTAGGTTATCTGCTTAGGAAGAAAACAATCTTTCTTTCCATATCGCTTCTTCTTTAAATGTTGTCTGATACTGTAGCTCTCTGTTCCATCTCTCCAGAAGAACAAAATGTGTTAAGCCATAAATTGACACTACTGTTCACAATGAGTGCCATGTTTTCATAGTTTCACACCTTATCTGATTTGTCACATACTGTATGTCAGAGTAATTAATATTTTAAATAAAGAAAAATCAAGATCACCATTACAAATAGCTCCACATTCTTTATTTCAACAAGCTTGAGGAAGCCTGCCATGTACTCAGATCAGATCAACACAAGAAGACTGGAGAATATAACAAAGTAACAATGTTAAGTAAGCTGTGTTATTTTGCATAACAGATTCAAGAGCTACGTTAGTCTGCATCAATCAGCATACAGATAAAGGGTGTAATCTTTTAACACACCTACAGTATATCTTAATACTATCTAAAATCCCAAAAATGTTTAAACAGATTGAAAGTCTTTGGCATTTTTTGAATAGGACTTCTTGCATATAAACTATTATAGCAAATAGTATAAAAAGTATTAATTGTTATTATCTCATCATTCCCTTTGTAATTTTTCTGAGTGCTGGGTATATTATAGAATGTTATAATTAAATAGGCACATACAGTCAGAAGCTTTTTAAAAATTCATATGAAACATTTCACCCTAACACATAATAAAGAATTTTAGAAGCATCTAAATTCACTGACCTACTCCATGTTGCTATACACTACTAACTTTGGTTTACGTTGTGTCCTGCATTCACTGCTCCAGTCACTATCTTGCAGGATTGTGAACAAACATTCTTTGTACTGTTTTAAAGTCTGATGAATGTATTGATACAAAGAAAGCGCATGGCACACATGCATGATCCTAGGTTTCTTTCGATATTGTCAAAGGCAAATTCACAAAGCCAATTTCAGGATAGGAAAGATATCTTTATTTGACATTATGCGTGGAATCACTCAGTACATTGCAAGGAAATTACTGAATTACAGCATTTAATTATACTCTTAATAAACAGTTAATTACAGAAGTACATAATTAGTTTAATTTCTCATGTCCTTGGAAGTTACCAGTAAACAGACCCTCAGAGTCAGAACTCTGCTACACTAGATTATACTGGTTCTCTTATCAATATTTGTCTTTGTGATAAAATAGCAGCAGGACTGGGTCACAAATCATAAGGCTTTAATTAAAACGCTTTCTAAGAGTGCTAAGGGCAAAAGCTAACAGTTAACAGCAATATAAGTAATTTAATATAATCAATACATTACATTTTTGTGTATTATTTCTTAATGGATATTTTATTATCTTTCTTAAGTTATTGTCTCATGTTAATATTTATGTATTTCTTAGTTCTTTCTCTTTTAGTTTTATAGGGTCATTATTGTCACATGTATAGAATGAAATTCTCATTTGCAAGGACCAATCAATCTTTTAATCAATCTCTGGCACCGTGATTAGTGAGTATCACAAGCTTACCTTTGACATTTTTGTCTTAGTTACCTGAAAAATCTCATGTCCGCATAGGCTGTAAAAATCAGCAACTTTCTCAGACCTAAGTAGAATATTATATTTCACTCAGGGTCCCTTCCCTGGCAGGGATTCCGTTTCCATTTCAATGTCTGTTTTGTTCAACTTAATAAAATGAGCTCCTTCCCAGTCCATTTTGGTGGTGACCTCATCAGACCTGCCTATACTGCAGAGAATCTTGGTGTCATTTTTGATTCCTCCCTTTCTTATTCCGCCCACATAAAGCACATTAAGAAACTTTCTTACTTTCACCTCCATAACATATCCCGTGTTCGCTCCTTCCTCTCCTTTTCAAATGTTGAGAAACTTGTCCATGATTTTATCACATCCAGCATCGATTATTGTAACTCGCTGCTGGCAGGTGCCCCTTCTAATCTTATATTACAGGTCCAGCTTATTCAAAACTCGGCTGCAAGAGTCCTTACATGGACCAGCAGCAGCGAGCACATCACACCCATCCTACTTTGCCTTCACTGGCTCCCTGTGTCTTACAGAATCGAATATAAAATCCTACTAATAACCTACAAAGCGTTAGAACGACCTTGCGCCAAACTACATCAGTGACCTTCTCCATCACTATGTGCCTGTCCGCCCACTAAGGTCCTCTGATTCTGGCAATCTTGTTGTGCCCCACACTAATCTACACTCCATGGGTGACAGGGCCTTCAGCTGTAGCGCCCAGACTCTGGAATGACCTACCGAAATTAATCAGGTCAGCTGACTCCATGAATTCTTTTAAAGAACAACTCAAAACTCATCTGTTCAGGAAGGCTTATAGCTCTACTTGACTTTTATTACCCTTCTCTCAATTTACCTTTATGTCAAGATGCTCATGTAACCTGTGTGTGTGTGCTAGATCATCAATTATGTTGTCTATTAGGCTTTTTTTCTCTGAATTTACTGTCTTACTCTTCTTTATTTATTTATCTGGTTTGTACAACGCTATATACTGTATACCCTGCCACTCTATCTTAAACTCTGTGAAGTGCCTTGAGCATAGGAAGGCACAATATAAATAAAATGTATTATTATTATTATTATTATTATTATTATTATTATTATTATTATTATTGTTATTATTTCATTCTTGATTCTTTTGTTTGTGTTAATATTGTTGGTCATTTAGCTTCTGTGTATCATCCTTTATGTTGCATGTGTTTTGTGGGTGGTCCCTCAAAAGGCAGGGGTCACCTGCCCATTACTGTCAAGGGACTGCACACAATCCTGTAAAGGTGGGGACAACCCATAGTCCCTTGTGGTTCATTCTGAGTGTGCTTGTGGTGTGGTGAGTTTCTGTAGTTATTATTGTTACTGTGCTCTTTGTGATTTTTCTTTAACCTCTGCGCTCTGTTTTTCGACTAGTCATTGAATTTTATTTTTGGACTGTGCTTGCTTTCAGAGTTCCCTTTTTAGAAGGCATTGCATTTAGTGCCTTTGTTTTCTACTGAACTTATTTTTGTTCAGCAGAGCTTGTGAAAAATAAATGTTTTTATTGTAAAGATACTATGTTGCCCTTTTGTAACTAGCTAGTTTTGTGATGGTATTTCCCCACTACTGCGGTGGGTTGGCACCCTGCCCTAGATTGGTTCCTGCCTTGTGCCCTGTGTTGGCTGGGATTGGCTCCAGCAGACCCCCGTGACCCTGTGTTTGGATTCAGCGGGTTGGAAAATGGATGGATGGATGGATATTTCCCCACTAGTGTGCATTTTTGTGATTTCTTGGTACTTTGTGTGCTTAAGAATTCTGGAGTTCATGACACAGAGGTGAGTTTTTTTGTTTTGAGCTTTGGGGGATGGGCCCCCGGTGTTGCACCAGAGGGATTGACCTCAAACCTTTACATTGGACTAAGTGGGTTCAACCCCCTACGTCAGCACTGTTGAAAACAATTTTGTTTGTTTATCTCTCTTGATTTATAGGATTTCATGTTGTGTCGTTTGGTGCACTGAACTTTGGCTTTATTCCAGGACTAAGTATTCTAAACCACGAAATTACGATATTTGCTTTTTGTTGTTTGTTCATTTTTAAAAAAATCTTATATAAAGGAACACTGTTTTTGACTGTTGAGCTATGGTGTTCATAGTCCCCCACACACTTTGTGTCTTTGAATTTTCTTTTTAGTTCTTGCTTCTTTATGGCCTGTTTAGGTGTAACTCTGCTTCTGGAGTTTGGGGTATGGTTAATTTTGGTTTCTGGGCCTACTTAGAGCTCTGAGGCCTAATTTTTGAGTTTCATGGATACCAGCAGATTATAACAAAAAACAATTAATAGTTAAAGTTGACCTTGGAGAGGTGGAGATATGCTCTAAAGAGAAGAGGAATGAAGGTCAGTAGGATAAAGACAGAATACATGTGTGTAAATGAGAGGGAGGTCAGAGGAAAGGTGAGGATGCAGAGAGAGGAGTTGGAGAAGGTGGAGGAGTTTAAATACTTGGGATCAACTGTACAGAGTAATGGGGATTGTGAAAGAGAGGTGAAAAAGAGAGTGCAGGCAGGATGGAATGAGTGGAGAAGAGTGTCAGGAGTAATTTGTGACAGACAGGTATCAGCAAGAGTGAATGGGAAGGTCTACAGGACTTTGTTATATAGGCTGGAGACGGTGGCACTGAGCAGAAAGCAGGAGGCAGAGCTGGAGGTAGCAGAGTTAAAGATGCTAAGATTTACACTGGGTGTGACAAGGATGTATAGGATTAGAAATTAATATATTAGAGGGTGAGCTCAAGTTGGACGGTTGGGAGACAAAGTCAGAGAGGCGAGATTGCATTGGTTTGGACATGTGCAGAGGAGAGATGCTGAGTATATTGGGAAAAGGATGCTAAGAATAGAGCTGCCAGGCAAGAGAAAAAGATGAAGGCCTAAGAGAAGGTTTGTGGATGTGGTGAGAGATGACAAGCAGGTGATAGAGGTGACAGAGCAAGATGTAGAGGACTGGAAAATATGGAAAAAGATGATCCACTGTAGCAACCCGTAACAGGAGCGGCCAAAAGAAGAAGAAGTTACAGTTTGCAAAATGCAATTGGCAATGATTATATATTGTACATCATTAATGGAAGCTGAGAGAGAGCTAACTGTAAGTCATTACAGTGTAGCCAAGAACCTTGCATTTGCAAAAAGTAAGCGGTCTGAAACATATACATAGTGAAATTGGTCAGACAAAATGGATCCACTTGGAGGCAATAAAAAAAAAAAAAGTGATAGCAGTGGAACTCCAGGTTTTGAGAGTATACAGCACCAGGAGCTTCAAATAATGACCAGCTATGAAAGTGAATAATTTACCTGTCCATGCCCAGGTAATATTTTAAATTAAGAGAGATCAATGGCCAGTCCTGCTGCCTCAGGACAAATAGATTCCAAACCTGGTCAGTTTACTGTTTGTGGAGATTACACATTCTTCCAGTGTCTTTGTGATTTTTTTTTTCTGGTGTCCATGATTTCCTCCTGTATCCCAAAGAGTTGTGAGATGAATTATTTCACAAGACTGACATGTAAATACATCTGTAAATAGTAATATAAAAGATAACGGGGACCAGCACTTTCATGTATCATCCTTTTAAAGAAAAGCTATTCAAATTGCATCAGTCTGATTTTCCGAATTGAAACAACTGCGACTCTGTTGGCCTTAAGCACCGTTGTGACCGTATCTGAGATAAATCAATTTCAAAATGTGCATGGACGTCTGGATGTAAATTCAGTTTATGATAATGTATGAGCTGTATTTCTTATTTTACAGAGGACAAGGGCATCTACACAAATGTCTTTCCTGAGTGCTCATCCAGAATGCTGATCAGTTTGCAACCTTAGTCAGCCATAAACAGTTTAGCTGGCATGTGTGCAGACGGCCAGTCTTCTGTACGTTGGCCGTTTTACAGCTGCTCTAATAAATACTTCAGCCCTTTGATGTGAATTGCAGACTTACCTGACTGTACAGCTGCTGGAACGATTGCAGACATGATTGCATGGTATTGTTGAATTTTAATTCATCTGGGGCTACTTTATTAGGCAATTTCCATAAATATAAAATAGAAACCATTTTCCACTTTAGACATTATCCCAAGAGTGAGATTGTAGCATAATGCATGTGGCATGACATATTCATGCAAATAATTTACCTGTAACAACATTACAGCTCAGTTTTTGAAAGTCACTTATGTAACCAATCAGCTATTCAAATTAGCCTTGCCAAGGGGTTATATAAATTATTCACTGTAATAGTTTTTATTGTAGCTTTTTCAACTTAATTTATTTTTATATAGCACATTTCTCATTACATTGACTCAAACAGAGAACATTTACATAAATATAAAATAAAACACAAATGCAAATAACAACTTTGTAAGCTCTCAAAGCAGCCCTTATTAATCAGAATGGCAACAAAGAGGCTAAACTCATTAACAATGGGGAATTTATTTGCTCAAATGCACAACAAAGGAATAGACAAATGGGGTACAGCGCAAAATAAAACAAAAGAAAGTAAAAATCTTGTTGCCAACCTCAAAGTACCGTCTAATTTCACTCTTTTTTACCTTAAAGCTCTCTTTGTTCCTATCCATCTTGGGCTTCTCCTACACCTTCTCAATTCCAAAGATTTTCACTGCCTTTTTTTAGTTGAGCACTATGAACTACCTGCCAGTTCTTCTTGGACTTTACTTAGAACAGGCATCATGTCCTCTACCTACCTAGCTAGAGGCAAAATGCTGACACCAATGAACCAACTCATATTTTTTTAAGATCAGGTCTGGTATCCCTGACAACTCCTGTGTATCTTGATGTCTATTGCCTTGTAAAAACATTGTACCCATTGTTCTTTCATGACATCTGATACACACATAGGGCTGTCCTATGCCATCTTGTTGGTGCCCCTTGTTCCAAGAACCTCTTTTCATTTCAGACTCCCTGTTATATTACATACGCATATAGAGTATATTGTCAAAGCAGATTATGATATACAATGTTTTATTACACAGATGAATCCCAAAATGCACAGGGTAGTGTGAGTTCTTGTACTAGAAGCCAAAGGTGTCGACTGCAGAGAAGAATTCACTACTACTCTACACTCCACCTACAATTTAAATTATGAAAAGGTCATCCCAATGTGACAAAACAGGAAGTAGAGGGAATAGACTACTCATGAGAATGTCCGAGACAGAAAGGGTGATGTTGTTTTTTCCTTTATTTTTCCGTTTAGTTCTACCCTTTGTACGTATCAGGAAATATTTACTGCATCTGACCTAACCTAACTGTGAATAATACCTTATTCTTCATCTACACCAAAGGTGTCAAGCTCCTTTTTATTGAGGGTCAAACATATATTTCATAGTGGATTCATAAAATATTTACACTCTTTCATTTTATTATGGGTTAGGTAAATTTGAAAATGACACAGAGGAAGCCTTACATGTGCCAGCAGTAAGAACAGCAGAATCCAGGTTTGGAAAGAACATTTAAGTAGAAAATAATTTGTTTCAATTGTTTGTTGTCCATTTATTGTCCAGCAAGCATCTGGATTCATGGCGATGGGCCTTGCTACCGGACGGAACTTGAATCTAGCGTTCAGGGTGTGTAATATGTGTAGCTTGTGTATTATTTCTGTTAAAGGTCATGGGACATAACAAATTGCAAATACAACAGAATGCCTACCACATGTTTAATTTTTCTACCAGATTTCTGGCATCAATGTTCTTCCATTTTGAGGTAGTGTTTAAAGACAGTGGAAAACTGAAATTACAAATCAAAGAAAGAAAAACAAGGAAAACCACAATAAAACATAATCTGAGATAGGTTCAATGCATTTCCTTTTTACTAAACCTTTACATTGGTTGACTCATTGACTCACTAGACTCCTGCAGTAATTTCACCCTCTCTAAAAGTGGTAAATTACCTATTTCTACAGCGTATGTATTATTATTTTAATGTACAGGTTAATCGAAAGAGATACTTGAAATATCAGTGTTACAAAATGAGCAGAAAATATTAACTTTTAATGCTATACTGTGTGTGAAAATGTCTAAATGTTTTCCCTTGTAACAGTGATGAGGCTAGACTTCTTATCCAAATCATCCTTCTTTTTGGACCAATGCTGTGAAGCAGCAAAACAGGAACAGAAGGTAAACATCCAGGTTTTCCACAGGCAAGAACTCAATTGTCCTTCAACTTTTTTTAAAGACAATTTGCAATTTATATATTCATTGGTACAACATATGGAAAAAGAGGAATATAAGAAAAATCTTGGCAGCAATAAGCCAATCTGTCCAATGTTGTTTGTCACTGATCTATTTAACTAATGTTTCAAAATATTGTCAACCCTGCAGGGGTTGTAACATGGAGACCAAATGGTATTTACGGTATTCCAGATGTGGCCTCACAAATTTGTTAGACAAGGGCTTCCCAAGCTTTCTTATGCCAAAGCCTCCCAAAATGTTGTACCATCTGGTTGGGGACCCGGATTAATATAAAATTAATGCTGACTATGATCTTGGATCTAGGTTACTTTTAACAGTAGTCACACTGCCTGCTTTTCAAGAGTAATAAACCTATTCATCAAAGCAAATGCTTAACTAAAGCAGACTGTTATTATTATTATTATTGCTATTTCTTATTTGGCTAATGACTTTATCCAAAGTGACTTACAGCATTTGAGTTGCTATAGGTCACATTTCTTTTGTTTTTCCAATTGGACAACAGACAGGTGAAGTGACTTGCTTATAGTCAAACTATGTCAGTAGCAGGATTTGAATCCACAACCTCAGGATGTAAAGTCCAAAGCCTTAACAGCCTTAACTAAACTGTTGATGCAAATGTGGTCAAATCTTGTATGATATCTCTAGTGCAGGGGTTCCCAGACTTTTTTCTTGGCATACCCCCTTCAGGAATTGAAATGTTTGGAAGTACCATTTGTGAACTGTATGGGGTGCCATGGAGTCTCTAAAATCTCCAACACACCAACACCAACACAACTTCAAATAACAATTTATTTTAGTAAATACTTTCACAGGTTATTCATAAAAACAGAATCTCAATTCCTCTTATTCTCTCTTCCTTTCTCTTTTTCTTCCTTTCCTTTCACTCCTCCAGGCAAGTGTTGGTCATCTTCTCTCCTGACTCTGACTTGCCTGAATGGGGTTGAGTGGCTTCCTTTATGCCAGACCCGGGAGTGCTTCCAGTGTAACCACACTACAGGTTGGAAGCATTTCTGAGTCAGGCTGAAATTCCTTAAAGTCTGGACAGTCTGCCCCTGAAGCTGCCCTTGGTGGCACCTGTGCAACACAGCAATTCTGTCTAATGGGACTGCAATTCCCAGCCTGCCTTGCAGGAACAATATAGGCACCATAGCCCAAGAAGGCTGCCACTTATTGTATAGGGGGAGCAAATAGTTCATATGATTGTCTCCTCCACTGTCCTTTCGTTACACTTGCCTTCTGGCCTGGTAAAGAACCTTGAACCACCTCAGCCAGAATGCCAGCCCATGCCTGATGTTCATGATACACCATTTTTTCTTGGACTTAGATTGTTAAGTAATAAACTCTTACTAGGGACAACTAAAGGTGATACTTAGTTGCTAACCCTGACCTCCAGTCATAAATGGATAAGAACAGGGTGATCACATGTCCTTGTTTGATTGGGGCAGGTTATGCATCCCATTTTGTTGACCAACCAGAATTTCTATTTGTATGTCTAGCAAATCAGTCCTGTTTTTAAGTGTAGTGTCCCGGAATTAAATAAAATGCCCCATTTGACCAACTTTGACTTCATGTTAATTTTTACAAGACACATATCACTCCATGTTGCCCCCTCTCCGCCCCACTGACTTCAATTTCATGTATACTTTTACAGGGTTCATGATATTCCATGTGAATCCCCTCTCAGACTTCAATTTCATGTGCATTTTCACAACTTATGACTCAGGTGCCGCTGAGAGTGGCAGCCTTTTCAGCAGCTCCGTGTACGACTTCATTTTTCTACCTTTTATTTTTCTCTTTATTATTTTTTATTGATCACTCCTCACTTTCTTTTATGTGGATTCGTTCCCTGGACACTCTTACTTTTACAACGTGGACATGGATTTTTACACACCGAGACTCGTCTATTCAAATAGTCAACTTCAAGTGCTGAGAACAAATGCCAGTGTCGGTGTGGTTCCCAATTTACCTGACGAGGTAAGAAGGCGGTATCATGGCAGCAGAGCCGGCACTAAGCTAAAAATGAAGCGGCTTGCGAGAAAGTGACGTTTTAAGCCTTCTGTGCCTTCTGTGATCCTGGGAAATGTGAGCTCACTACCAAATAAGATCGATGAACTGGCTGCGCTGGTGAAAAATGTCAGAACCTACAGAGAATGCAGTTTGTTGTGCTTTTGCGAAATGTGGCTAACTACCACCATCCCAGATGCTAACGTGGAGCTACCTGGATTTAGCACAGTTAGAGCAGACAGAGACGCAAATACCTGCAGGAAGCAGAAAGGAGGAGGACTTGCTCTCTATGTCAATACAAAGTGGTGTAACTCTGGACATGTAAACGTCAAAATCTCCACTTGCTGTAGGGACATCGAACTGTTGGCTGTAAGATTGCGTCCCTATTACTTGCCCAGAGAGTTTGGAAACGTCATTGTTGTTATTGTTTACATCCCTCCTCGGGCGGACGTGGAGATAGCGAGTGATATCATCCATTCTACTGTTGCTAAGTTACAAACGCAGCACCCTGAGGCGCTTGTGCTAATCGCTGGAGATTTTAACCATGTGACGCTGGACAAAACATTACCTGCCTTCTCCCAGTATGTGGACTGTAACACCTGGGGAAATAAGACTATTGACTTACTGTATGCAAACGTTAAAGACGCATACAGCGCCACCCCGCTGCCTGCGCTTGGGAAAGCAGATCATAACCTGGTTCTGCTTCAGCCTCACTACAAACCAAGAGTGAGGGAGCTACCTACAACCACATGCTCATTCAGGAAGTGGTCCCCTGAAGCAGAGCAGGCACTGAGGGACTGCTTTGGAACTACAGACTGGGATATCCTGCAGGGACATAGTGAGAACATTGAGGAGGTTGTTGACTGCACTACTGACAACATCAACTTCTGTATGGACATTGTAGTTCCAGTAAGAACGGTACGCTGCTATGCTAACAACAAGCCATGGATTACAAGTGACATCAAGGGCCTTTTGAACCAGAAGAAAAGGGCTTTTAAAGGCGGTGATCAGCATGAGCTCAAACACGTGCAGAAGGAACTCAGAGTCCAGCTCAGAGTGGCGAAGGAGCAGTACAGGAGAAAGCTGGAGAAGAAGTTGCAGAATAACAGCATGAAGGAAGTGTGGGATGGGATGAAGATCATCACTGGCTGCAGCTCGAAGCGGGGTGCCACTATCGAGAGAGACGTGAAGAGAGCAAACCAAACGAACAACTTTAACAGGTTGACCACCCTAACCCACTCTCACCTCGGAGTACTACACCCTCCACCCATCCTTCTGCTGATACCAGCATAGGAGAAACATCCCCACCCACAATTACAGCAGCGCAGGTGAGCAAAGAGCTGAGGAGACTTTGTGCCAGTAAAGCAGCGAGTCCAGATGGAGTATCGCCACGACTGCTGAAGGCCTGTGCGTTAGAGCTGGGGAGTCCTCTACAGCGCATCTTCAACCTGAGCCTGGAACAGGGGAGAGTCCCAAGGCTTTGGAAAACATCTTATATCACCCCAGTCCCAAAGGTATCACGTCCTAGTGAGCTGAACGACTTCCAGCCTGTCGCTTTGACGTCACGTGTGATGAAGACCATGGAGCGGCTGCTGCTTCACCACCGGAGGCCACAGGTACGCCACTCCCTTGACCCTCTGCAGTTCGCATACCAGGAGAAAGTGGGACCGGAGGATGCCATCATCTATATGCTACACCGATCCCTCTCCCACTTGGACAGAGGCAGTGGTGCTGTAAGAATTATGTTTCTAGACTTCTCTAGCGCCTTCAACACCATCCAACCTCTGCTCCTTAGGGACAAGCTGACAGGGATGGGAGTAGATTCATGCCTAATGGCATGGATTGTGGACTATCTTACAAACAGACCTCAGTATGTGCATCTTGGGAACTGCAGGTCTGACATTGTGGTCAGCAACACAGGAGCTCCACAGGGGACTGTACTTTCTCCAGTCCTGTTCAGCCTATATACATCGGACTTCCAATATAACTCGGAGTCCTGCCACATGCAAAAGTTCGCTGATGACACTGCTATCGTGGGCTGCATCAGGAGTGGGCAGGAGGAGGAGTATAGGAACCTCATCAAGGACTTTGTTAAATGGTGCGACTCAAACCACTTACACCTGAACACCAGCAAAACTAAGGAGCTGGTGTTGGATTTTAGGAGGCCCATGCCCCTCCTGGACCCCGTGATCATCAGAGGTGACTGTGTGCAGAGGGTGCAGACCTATAAATACCTGGGAGTGCAGCTGGATGATAAATTGGACTGGACTGCCAATACTGATGCTCTGTGCAAGGGAGGACAGAGCCGGCTGTACTTCCTTAGCAGACTGACGCCCTTCAACATCTGCAATAAGATGCTGCAGATGTTCTACCAGACGGTTGTGGTGAATGCCCTCTTCTATGTAGTGGTGTGCTGGGGAGGCAGCATAAAGAAGAAGGACACCTCACAACTGGATAAACTGGTGAGGAAGGCAGGCTCTATTGTAGGCATGGAGCTGGATAGTTTGACATCCGTGGCAGAGCGATGGGCGCTCAGCAGGCTCCTATCAATTATGGAGAATCCACTACATCCACTAAACAGTGTCATCTCCAGACAAAGGAGCAGCTTCAGTGACAGACTGCTGTCACTGTCCTGCTCCACTGACAGACTGAGGAGATCGTTCCTCCCCCAAACTATGCGACTCTTCAATTCCACCCGGGGGGGGTAAACGTTAACATTATTCAAAGTTATTGTCTGTTTTTACCTACATTTTTATTGCTCTTTAATTTAATATTGTTTTTTGTATCAGTATGCTGCTGCTGGAGTATGTGAATTTCCCCTTGGGATTAATTAAGTATCTATCTATCTATCTATCTATCTATCTATCTATCTATCTATCTATCTATCTATCTATCTATCTATCTATCTATCTATCTATCTATCTATCTATCTATCTGTCTGTCTGTCTGTCTGTCTGTCTGTCTGTCTGTCTGTCTGTCTGTCTTGCATGATACACCATGGGAACCCCAGGGACTTCTATTTCATCTGCATTTTTATAAGGTTCCTGATACTCTGTAGAAACCCCCATCAAACTTCGATTTAATGTTCATTTTTGCAAGGCCTCAATACTCCATGTAGGAATCATCTAAGTCATCAATTTCACCTTGTGTTCACCCTAGATAAGAAGGATAAGGGGAAATTGCATCACAGGATGGAGAGGCTGTCACTTTCATTAGCAAGTTGGGGGGGAGAGAAATTCTATATTTTTTAAACTCAAAAACTGAATAAAGCTATACCAGAGTATTGCATTTAAGAATTCTAACAAGAGATTTGTGCTTATCTATGTGTGTGTGTTTGTGCAGCTGTATTTTAAAATTTTTCTGTGCCTGCCCCACAGATTGAGAATCACTGTTTTAATGTAAAAAGAGTGGTGTAGTTTCGTATGGAACAAAAGAGAGAAAGACTGAATGTCCATATATGAATTCATATCAAAAGAAGTAGAAAAAAGCACAAGTTACACATGGCTGAAAGTCCAAAAAAGTAAAATAACTCTAAGTCCATGTGAGGATGAGCCTTCTTCATGGCTGTACAGTTCTGCTTCTGTGATCTCTGTATTTAGATCTTAAGGAGTAATGAAGGTTACTAGACATTGACTAATAGCAACGAAAACTAAAATTAAATATTAGATATGTATAATTTATTCATATTAGCATTTGTCTATGTTCCTTAATGAATATTCTTCAGCATTAGTCAGACACTTTCTGAAACTGTTTTAAAATGATATTGGTGGACTAAACCTCAGAGGTAGATGTTGCAATGACTGGGTGAGAAATGTTGCACTCTCCTCTTAAGTTGCTTTCTTTTGCAAAAAAATCATTAGTCTTGGAATGTGACTCCCAGGCAATCTCCATCCTGGCATGGATCAGCTCAAAGAGTTGAGGAGAATGAGGGAGCTGTTACCTCAGACCCCACGCGGACAGATGATGATGTTGAATTGGTGAGAGTGGAGCACTGTTAGACACAGCAGTGAAATTGAAGCACAGACAAGCAGGAAGACCTGAGTTCAGCCACTGTGTAACAAACAGCTCTTTTAAGGGCTTCTTTTTCCCCATGTATTTATTTATTTGTTAATTTATTCAGTTATGTGCAAATTTATTGTGTTCCCTCATGTTTCACCTGACAGTTGCTCCGCAGCTCTAGCCAATAGCTACATTGGTATAGGACTACTTTTATGCAGTAAATGAAAAAACATTTTGAGATATATTTAATTAAAAAAACTACATGAGGCAAAGACAATATTTAAAATTGAAATTTTCTTTTTTTTTAATCTCTTGGGCCAAAGTCCCTAGTTTAAAAATATTATGTTGGATAGCTTAACGGATTTTATGCATGCCATACTTGCACACCCGGTGCCCTGTCAGATTCAGCATGTTGGATGACTCTGCCAGAACTGGACAGAAAAGACTCCCAGAGACTGGAGTACTCAACAAAAAACTTTAATAACAAGAAAAATGGCAATGGGTTGTGTGGTATAGCGGGTCCACAGCTCTCAGCAAAGGCCAGTTTTAAATAAATAATCACTGCGCTCACGGCTTAGCGATGGGGCGTGGTGGTTGTGTGGCTGCAGCAGTTCTCAGGGGCGATTTGCGATGTGGGCATTTCTCACCTAAGTGCACACGTGAGAGACTGCCCTCATCCATGATTGTTCCTGGGGCTGCTAATTTGCCACAGCTGCTATGTCCTCTCGATATATAGAAGCGCGAGTCGGCTAGAGAGGGAAATGAATGGAAAGAAAGAGAAAAAAATGAAATGAAAAGAGAAAGGAAAAGACGGAGGTTGCTGGAAGGAAGTGAGGAGAAAGCCGGTGTGAGAGAGAGAGCGAAGGAGATTGATTGAGCGAACGAGCGAGAGCAGGCTCGAGTGCAGCTGGACTGTGGGCCCTAGCGAAGTGTTTATCTAACACCTAGGCAGTTGATTGTGGTCACTCCAGCTGAGCATTTTGAGAGGAGTGGGAGTGACTAGCGAGGGGGGTGACTCACCGTGGAAGACAGCAGGAGTCGGGAGACTTGGGAAGATAATCACCAGCATGAGAGTCCTGGCCGTTGGAGAGAAACTAAGTCCCGGTCTGGGATGAGTACGCGACCGAAGCCAGGATCGGGAGGCCTCCAGAACTGTTCGGAAGTGGAAAGAAGGTCAGCTGCAGGTAGAGTGGCTCCCCCTGCTGTAAAGCCTGAATAGGGAGAAGCAGGGGAGTCACTAGTTAGACGAACACACTGGGCTTTGTGTTTAAAAGAGTTTGCTCCCAACGTTTTAACCTCATCGCCTTTTAAAGGATTATTATTTTTGTTCTATTTATTGATTTTTAAACCTCCACGTTTGTTTTATGGATTATTTATTTAATGACTCTTTTTAGAAGGCACTGCAGTTTATTGATTTTGAATACTTTGATTTGGACATTGTTGTTGTCTTTTAAATAAAAGCATTTTTGCACTTTTGCACCATTCCCTTGCTATGTTGTTGCCTCACTGCTTAGCTCATCAGTAGCATTACTGATAGTGACGGGTTCAAGGGCTCCCGGACAGCAGATGGGAGCATGGAGCCAAACCCGCATCGTCACAGGTTGCCATGGTTTGAGCATCAAAGCTCTGTCATCAAAGCTCAAAAGTTAGGATCATCTTTACATTAGTTTCATAAGCCTATCACTCAAGTCTTATCAGTCCCGTGCAATGTCCTATTTTAATTCAAGGGTCTGAAAACTTGCCGCTGGACTCAATACAGTTCAAGTCCTTAAGATGACAAAAAGCTTAAAGTTAATTTAAAATGTGCAGGCAGATAAATTTGTAATTGTTTTCTGCTTACATTTCTTATTAGATTGTCCTCCTAGAAAATCAACAGGAGGATATAACCACACAAAAAATTCCAGGTATTTAGAATAGTCTTATAAATTCTTTTGTGAACTGGGCAAAATTACGTTGACTACTCATTTGTCTATGGGTTTATAGTTTTATATACACTATATGGCAAAACGTTTGTGGACAGCTGACCATCACATGTATATGAGCTTGTTGGATGTCTCATTCCAAAAAATGGACATTAATATGGAGTTGCCCCCATCCCTCACTTTGTGACTATAACAACTTTCACTCTTCTATGAAGCCTGGTTTGGCTTTCCACAAGATTGTGGGAATTTGTCCCCATTCAACCAAAAGAGCAATTGTCAGGTCCAGTACCGAAGCTGGACATGAAGCCCTGGTTCACTGTACAGTTCATCTCAAAGGTGTTCAGTAGGGTCTGAGACAAGGCTCTGTGCAGACTGAACTCAAGTCATGTCTTTATGTCTTTTTGCACAGGAGCATGGTCATACAGGAACAGAAAAGGACCTTCACCATAGTGATTCCACAAAATTGGAAGCACACAAATTCTAAAATGTGTTTGTATGCTGTAGCATTTACCTACTGCATTAACAGTACCCCTTCACTGGAACAAACCAGCCTATACAGAGCCATGAAAAACAGTCTTTGACCATTATCCCTCCTTCACCAAACTTGACACTATGGAGTCTAAAAGGTAGCATTCTCCTGGCAGCCACCAAACCCAGATTCATCCATCAGGTTGCCAGAAGATGTCATTCATTACTTCAGACAACATGTTTTCCACTGTTCCAAAGTCCAATGGTGGTGTGTTTTATATCACTCCAGTCAACGCTTGTTGACATTGTTCATAGTGATCTTAGGCTTGAGTGCAGCTGTACAGCCATGGTAACCAATTGCATGAAGCACTCAACACACAGTTCTTGTGCAGATGTTGCTTCTAAAGACAGTTTGGAACTCCATTGTGAGAAATGAAACAGAGGATAGAAGATTTTCACAGACGATACGCTAAAGTACCTGGCAGCCCCATTCTGTGAATTTACAGCGTCTACCACTTTTTGGCTGAGATGTTTTTGCTCCAATGTCCTTTCACTTCACAATAATAGCAATTCCATTTGATTGTGGCAGATCTAGCAGAGCACAAATTTCACATACTGACATTAGGCAAAGGTGGCATCCTATGGGAGTGCCATTTTTAAAGTCACTGAGCTCTTCAGCATCACACATTCTACTTCCAGTGATTGTCACTGGAGAGTTTGTGGCTATGTGCTCAATTCTATGCACTTGTTGACAATGAAACAAACTAAATAATTTGGTGGGGAGTCTACATATTTTGGCCATATGTTGTATATTGTGACTGCTGCTGCAGGGAGATGCAGCAGCCCTTCAGAATGCCCCTCTTAAACAGTATTTGAATGGGAAACAAACTCACTCTTACAGCTCCTCTTTGCAGGATCAGCTGCTCTCTTGCTGGCTTGATACGCAGGGCTTCGAACATTTAAAAGACAGATCCATGGCCATTCTGTGCTCTCTCACTCTCCTGTCTCTCTTCTCCCAGACTCCCACTGCTCCAGCTGCAGCTACCAGGCCACTGGACCCCCTTGATGAAGAAGACTTTGTGTCATGTTTGACAGCTGTTCCTTGTGAGGCCGGATCACCTCTGTAAGAGTCTTGTGTTTGTATCTGGCACAAGAGCAATAAAGTTTCTACTCCTTGGAAAACCTGCTGTACTCTCCTGTGCACCTTTGTTACCCAGGCTTGACAATATTTTAACCAATTTAATATACCTTGCTCAGGTCTCTTCTAGTTTCCTGTAACTGTTATTATGCCACCTTTTCATTTTCCCTCAACAGAAGCTAGGAATAAGAAACACACTGTCAGATTAAAGGTTGTGCTGAAACTGTAGTCATATTTTGTGTGGTACAGTTGCTGGAAAAAATCTGTTTTAATTTGAACTAGGTCTAGGAAAGTTAGCACTTTAATTATTGCAATTAATGTGGTCTGTATAACACGTTAAAAAATATTGTCACATCCAATGTTGGCAATGAAGCAAATACTTTCGGCAGTGCTTTGGTCAGGGTGGTATTTTCATGTTTTTTTTTTGTTTTTTTTTTAACTTTACGAAACAGTAGTACAAATAAGTTAAGTGTGTACCTAAAGAATTACATGCATATTCAGTACCATATTTATATACTACCTTTAAAATTTTATGAAATATAATTTTCATTTAAAGGTTTAACATTTTTCATTTTGCAGTTCACAATGATACACCACATGTCAATATGTAGCACTGGTGTTCATTTTCTTGATTTATACTGTACATGCTGACATAGGTGCAGGGGAGTGTCAGAAAGGGAGTGGGTTTATAGCAGTTCTGGTGCAATGCTAGAGAAAAGTTGCAAAGATAAAAAATATGCTCTCTTTGTTTTTCATTTCTTGTTTCTGTAAAAAGACTGAAATCAATGTCATATCACATAAGTGTTAAATAACCCAGCCACAGGGGATGCACACGCCAGTGTGTTTCTTCGTGTTGGTCCGGAAGGGCATCCGGTGTAAAATTTTGCCAAATCAATATTTCTGGACAATAATACAAATTTCCATACCAGATCAGTCAAGTCCCAGGTTAACAACGACCGACACCAGTACTGTTAGTCAACAGGGTGCTGGTGGAAATTGGGCTACTGTTGGCCAAAGAAGAAGAAGAAGAGGGGGGAGATGTGTCCGGATGCAGGAGGAGAGGTGGAAGGTAAAGAGAGTGGAACTGAGGGTAGAAACTTTGAATGTTGGCAGTATGACTGGTAAGATGAGAGAGTTAGCAGATATGATGGAGAGAAGGAAGGTTGATATATTGTGCGTGCAAGAGACTAAATGGAAGGGGAGTAAGGCCAGGTGGATTGGAGGTGGATTCAAATTGTTCTATCATGGTGTGGATAGGAGAAGAAATGGAGTAGGGGTTATTTTGAAGGAACAGTATGTCAAGAGTGTTCTGGAGGTGAAAAGAGTGTCAGATAGAGTAATGGTTTACTTGAAATTGGAGGTGTGATGATGAATGTTGTTAGTGCATATGCCCCGCAAGTTGGGTGTGCAATGGATGAGAAAGAAGATTTTTGGAGTGAGTTGGGTGAAGTGATGAACAGTGTACCCAAGGGACAGAAAGTGGTGATTGGAGCAGATGTCAATGGACATGTTAGTGAAGGGAACAGAGGAGACGAGGAGGTGATGGGTAGGTATGGTGTCAAGGAGAGGAATGAAGAAGATCAGAGGATAGTGGATTTTGCCAAAAGGATGGATATGGCTGTGGTGAATACATATTTTAAGAAGAGGGGGGAACATAGGGTGACGTACAAGAGTGGAGGAAGATGCACACAGGTAGATTACATCCCATGTAGAAGAGTCAATCTGAAGGAGATTGAAGACTGCAAAGTAGTGGCAGGGGAAAGTGTAGTTAAACAGCATAGGATGGAGGTCTGTAGGATGACGTTGAAGATCAAGAAGAGGAAGAGAGTGAGGGCAGAGCCAAGGATCAAATGGTGGAAGTTGAAAAAGGAAGACTGCAAGGTTGAATTTAGGGAGAAGGTGAGACAGGCACTGGGTGGTAATAAAGAATTACCAGACAGTTGGGAAACTACAACAGATGTAGTAAGGGTGACAGCAAGAAGGGTGCTTGGTGTGACATCTGGACAGAGGAAGGAGGAAAAGGAAACCTGGTGGTGAAATGGGGAAGTACAGGAGAGTATACAGAGGAAGAGGATGGCAAAGAAGAAGTCTGATAGACAGAGAGATGAAGAAAGTAGACAAGAGTTGAAGGTGATAAGAGCAAGGTGAAGAGAGGTGGCGAAGGCTAAAGAAAAAGTGTATGATGAGTTGGAGAAAAGGACCTGTACCGAATGGCTAGACAGAAGGACCAAGCTGGGAAAGATGTGCAGCAGGTTAGGGTAATAAAGGATAAAGATGGAAATGTACTCACAAGCAAGGAGAGTGTGTTGAGCAGATGGAAAGAGTACTCTGAGAGGCTGATGAGTGAAGAGAACAAGAGAGAGAAGAGGTTGGATGATGTGGAGATAGTGAATCAGGAAGTGCAACGGATTAGCAAGGAAGAAGTGAGGACAGCTATGACGAGGATGAAAAATGGAAAGGCTGTTAGTCCAGATGACATACCTGTGGAAGCATGGAGGTGTTTAGGAGAGATGGCAGTAGAGTTTTTAACCAGATTGTTTAATGGAATTTTGGAAAGTGAGAGGATGCCTTAGGAATGGAGAAGAAGTGTACTGGTGCCGATATATAAGAATAAGGGGGATGTGCAGGACTGTAGTAACTACAGGGGGATAAAATTGATGAGCCACATCATGAAGTTTATGGGAAAGAGTAGTGGAAGCTAGGTTAAGAAGTGAGGTGATGATTAGTGAGTAGCAGTACGGTTTCTTGCCAAGAAAGAGCACCACAGATGCAATGTTTGTTCTGAGGGTGTTGATGGAGAAGTATAGAGAAGGCCAGAAGGAGTTGCATTGCGTCTTTTTGGACCTGGAGAAAGCATATGATAGGGTGCCTCGAGAGGAGTTGTGGTATTGTATGAGGAAGTCGAGAGTGGCAGAGAAGTATATAAGAGTGTTACAGGATATGTACGAGGGAAGTGTGACTGTGGTGAGGTCTGCGGTAGGAGTGACGGATGCATTCAACGTGGAGGTGGTGATTACATCAGGAATCGGCTCTAAGCCCTTTCTTATTTGCAATGGTGATGGACAGGTTGACAGATGAGATTAGACAGGAGTCCCCGTGGACTATGATGTTTGCTGATGACATTGTGATCTGTACCGATAGTAGGGAGCAGTTTGAGGAGACCTTGGAGAGGTGGAGATATGCTCTAGAGAAGAGAGGAATGAAGGTCAGTAGGAACAAGACCGAATACATGTGTGTAAATGAGAGGGAGGTCAGTGGAATGGTGAGGATGCAAGGAGTAGAGTTGGCAAAGGTGGATGAGTTTAAATACTTGGGATCAACAGTACAGAGTAATGGGGTTTGTGGAAGAGAAGTGAAAAATAGAGTGCAGGCAGGGTGGAATGGGTGGAGAAGAGTGTCAGGAGTAATTTGTGACAGACGGATATCAGCAAGAGTGAAAGGGAAGGTTTAAAGGACGGTAGTGAAACCAGCTATTTTATATGGGTTGGAGATGGTGGCACTGACCAGAAAGCAGGAGATAGAGCTGGAGGTGGCAGAGTTAAAGAAGCTAAGATTTGCATTGGGTGTGACAAGGATGGACAGGATTAGAAATGAGTACATTAGAGAGTCAGGTCAAGTTGAACGGTTGGGAGACAAAGTCAGAGAGGCGAGATTGCGTTGGTTTGGACATGTGCAGAGGAGAGATGCTAAGTATATTGGGAGAAGGATGCTAAAGATATAGCTGCCAGGCAAAAGAAAAAGAGGAAGACCTAAGAGAAGGTTTGTGGATGTGGTGAGAGAGGACATGCAGGTGATGGGTGTAACAGAACAAGATGCAGAGGACAGAAAGGTATGGAAGAAGATGATCCGCTGTGCCAACCCCTAACGGGAGCAGCCGAAAGAAGAAGAAGATGATCACATAAGTGTTAAATAGGTTATCTTTGAGTGGCACTAAAACCAAAATAAGTCTCTTGTATCTCTGTATTTAACTCGCCAGTCTGCCAGACAGCTTAAAGTGCTGACTGTCCTAATATAATGACAAAATTCTACAAAATACCTAAGATTCATGTTTGCAGTATTTTTGCTAATTTATGTGAAGACTGCAACATAACCATCCAAATAATGCACATTGTCAGTTTTTAAGTGAGGTAAAAGCTACGGAGATCTTCATTTAGTGTGCCAAGAGCAAAGGTGTAGGTAGAGTGGTGTTTTCCAACCATTTTTCTGTGGTGGCACACTTTTTGTAACTCAAAAAAATCCCAAGGCACACCACGATTGTACCATTCACAAAAGCATTAAATCTCTAGATGTGCTAAACTGTCAGAAGGAGCGGTAGAATTAAATCAGTCTTCAGCAGTGTATTCAACATCAGCAATCATTTGAATCGTTTTATTTGACTCGCCTGTGTCTTATATGCTATGCCAATTTGCTAACTAATACACTGGCCTTGCTTTCTTATTGCCTTCTTTTCTACTTGCCTTTTAGGAAGGTATTCAAATTCAGATTGTTCTTACTGTAGTAATATTTTGTTAAAGTTCAGGTTTAAGGTCATTGTTTGAGTTTAAACTATGCCATTAATTTTTTTAATTCATTTGTGTTCATTCTACATTAAATTTATGATTCAACATGTATTTACTTCATGATTTTAGGTATTAATTTTATAATTACAGGCAGCGAGGTGGCGCAGTGGTAGCGCTGCTGCCTCGCAGTTAGGAGATCCAGGTTTGCTTCCCAGGTCCTCCCTGCGTGGGGTTTGCATTTTCTCCCCATGTCTGTGTGGGTTTCTGCCAGGTGCTCCGGTTTCCTCCTACAGTCTAAAGACATGCAGGTTAGGTGGATTGGCGATTCTAAATTGGCCCTAGTGTGTACTTGGTGTGTGTCCTTCGGTGGGTTGGCGCCCTGCCCGTGATTGGTTCCTGCCTTGCGCCTTTTGTTGGCTGATATTGACCCCCGTGACCCTGTGTTTGGATTCAGCGGGTTGGAAAATGGATGGATGGATGGATGGATTTCCAGCCATGCTTTAAACTCATAATAACTTAAAATGTAGCAAAAGAGAAAAAAAGCATTGTGTTTTTCCTTTTAAAGGAAATAATAGTATAATATGCAGGAGTGTGTTTACAAAGTGGGGCTTCTACACACCACATACCTGTATATTTGGTTCAGCTTACCAGCACTTCAGCAGACTTCTATATTTTCCAAATACTGGACTTCTAAATATATTACACAGTCTATATACAGTGCCTTAAAAAAGTAGTCAGTCCCTGTCATGCCCCATAGTCCTCACTTTAGACTTTAGCAAGATCTTGGAGAAAAGAGGATAAGGACCAAGAGTCAGTGTAATAATAAGGGAGGCAGACAATTTTGTGCAAGTTCATACCTCACAAAAACAAGCTCAAAGTTCAGCTCACACAGATTAAAATGAATAAATTTACGTTCATAGTTCACCATTTCAGTTTTGAACTAGTTCATGTTCAGTTCATTTTGTATTTTTAAGGAGTGAGAATAAATGACCCACGAGTTTACTTTTTTCAATTTTGCATGCCTTATATTAGGTTATTACAGTGTTCTTGAATAAAATACAATAATTATGAAGACTTTTTTATTTTAATACACTTTATTGAGTTATACCCAGCAAAAACATGTATAACTATATATGCTAATATCCTCCTGGTCAAAAAAGAAATTAAATAGATGCAAATTAACATATAAATTACTGCTCTATTTCCAACTGTGTGACACAAATGTTGATAGTGGAACCAGCGTGTAACCTTACTATTATGCTGCCGGTCAAAATTCACGTCACATATTGCATGTCCAACGGGGAAGAATATAAAGTGGCCTCACAAAGTACAACGTTTTCCTAAAAGCGAAAGCAGAGCTTCACTGCATGCTCGTGTCAGCAGGGGTGCAGCTTAAGCACAAGCAGGCAGACACAGACAGTGTCTATTTGATTTTATGTTATTTTTTCCAAATACAAATAAATGGCAAAAAATTTGTATGAAATAAATATTTGTAAAAATCCACTATTTGTTCTTATCTGAATACGGTGTTCAGATGTGGCTCCACCCCTACATTACAGGGTAAGGCAAAACGTTTAATCTGGACCTAAACCAGATCCAGAATGTCACATAAAACTGAACTAGCTCACGTTCAAGTTCTTCACTTGCAAATAAGTTACATTAAGTTCACCATTCTTAGAAAAATTAGCTTGTTCAATGAACATGTCCTTTTGAACATTGGAGGCAGATACAGCTAGTTCAGCAAGCATACAGGTAAATTTATTGCAAAAATAACTAAAGAAATAAAGGCTAAAAAAAAAGCAGTATCAAAAAATGCAAACAAATATACACATAATCAATATCTGCATTTGGAAGGCATTAGGCACTGATTAATTCTAGAATGTAATCTTAAACTTGATGGCTCCCTTTCTTACATGGTTGAATGTTTGTAAGTTTGCCTTTTTCGATTGTATGGTGATTTTTATTCTTTAACATGATGCAATTATTTGCAATTAATAATGTATGGCTTAACGTTTCTTGTTAGAAATTTAATGTAAAATGCACTGTGCAGAAAACAAAATGAAATTAATTAATCAACTACAAGATTCCATGTAAGGCTGTTCTCATAGTTTGGAAACTTTCTTCTGAAACCTTACATTTTCTGCCTTTAGGGAGTCTGTGTACAAAATGATGACATCTCGGTTCCGCTTCAGAATGCTGATTGCCTCTTTAGAGTTCCTAAATTCCACATTCCAAGCAACCAAAATCATTTCAGGAAAGTGTTATAAATTTTACTACATATCCACTCTTTCACTTTACATACTGATCTAATTATTTCCCCCCAGATTACAATTGTTTTTTACTAACTCATTTAAAGTACAGGTAATGCCTTTACCAGGCATTTGGAATAAAGTGTTTTACTTAATGTAGCTCATACATTATTATGTTACCAGCTGGCTGGCCATTAAGCAGGAAGATAAACATAAATGTAAATGGTATATATACTGCACATGATTAATTTTAGGCAATGCATACAAAAGGCAGTAAAAGAGCAATGATGCTGAATAGGCCTATTAATATTTCCAAATCTGGCAATAAAATTCAATGCAACACTGATTAAAAGATCATCATTTTTTAAACCACAAATTTACATTTTTATACAAGGGCTTATTATGACGTATGTGGAGAATGTGACATTTGGGCTAAATTATCGACTAAATCTGCTTTACATATTAAGTGAAAAAAATGACTTCAATAAAATAATAAATCTTTTTAATGTAGGCTTAACATTTATTTTTACCTACTGTACTTTGTTTGTGTCATTAATAATGATTTTATTCATTCAGCTACTGCAGCATGATGCTTTCCATGTATTTTTTTTTAATGGAGGTGTTTGAATCACTTTTTTAATCATTTCTATTTTTTTTATTTCACTTAAATTGTTTGTGTACATTAATTGCACATCACATTATTTGTTAAACAAAAATGGAGGCATCAACTATTTTTTGGCACAAGCTTTTATGATCCCATTCATTTTTAATTCTTGAATTTCTTGGACTGATCATCCATTTTCCAAGGCTGTTTTTAATTTCTGTGCAGTGAGACAGGATTTGGTTTTGTAGAAAGAAGCACTGTACCACACACTGACCAGCAATGGCTGACTGAGCCATTGTTGTTGTTGTACACACTTAACCGTATATTATCGCTTACCAATGCCAGTGGCAACTGACAGTTATCAGTGAAGCTAACAACATGGTCTTACACTGGAAAACACAGCACAAACCAAATGACTGATCAGTAAGTGAACAAGGGTTGGAGATGGAAAGAGATATAAATATAAAGACACTTTAGTTTAAACTGTTGTCCAGTAGAGCTTACCTTTCCAAGAGTTGCAGTTGTTTAGCACTCAGTAAAGCAGGTCTTCTGATCATAGCATAATACCTTTCTGTAATATGGAGCCACCATCAATATCACCATTAAACTGGATTCAGCTTAAAATGTATTATAATTTTTTACCTTAGTTACCAAGGGTATGTTCATATGTTATATACATTGCAGTATGTATTGTACAGGCTAATCATTTTGAATTATATTTGACAAAACTTTATTTATAAAAAAAAAATTTAAATATATTTATAGTGAAGGGCGGCACGGTGGCGCAGTGGGTAGCGCTGCTGCCTCGCAGTTGGGAGATCTGGGGACCTGGGTTCGCTTCCCGGGTCCTCCCTGCGTGGAGTTTGCATGTTCTCCCCGTGTCTGCGTGGGTTTCCTCCGGACGCTCCGGTTTCCTCCCACAGTCCAAAGACATGCAGGTTAGGTGGATTGGCGATTCTAAATTGGACCTAGTGTGTGCTTGGTGTGTGGGTGTGTTTGTGTGTGTCCTGCGGTGGGTTGGCACCCTGCCCGGGATTGGTTCCTGCCTTGTGCCCTGTGTTGGCTGGGATTGGCTCCAGCAGGCCCCCGTGACCCTGTGTTCGGATTCAGCGGGTTGGAAAATGGATGGATGGATGGATTTATAGTGAAAAGTCTACAGGGAAACCAGAAATTGGATTATGTTGAGATATATTGGGAATTTGAGATTTAACCATCACTAATAATGTAGTCATTGGACAGCAGGACTAATTTGGTCAGAAGAATTGGTTTAAAATCAAAATGAATGTAAGGTGAAGGTACACCTTCAGGACTACAGTAGCTAACTAATAAATTTTGACATACAACTATGCACTCAGAAAGATGTTTGTTGATGATAAAAGTAAAGTGCTATTTCCCTGTTTATTCAACACTTTAGAAAGCTGCAATTTGTAGCCAAGTAAATCTTTTACTATTATCATATTTAATAGAACAACTGGCAATCCTAAAGGACAAGACCAAGACAACTAGGAAGTTAAAAAAGCAAAAGAAGAATTACTTTAAAAAGCAGGAGTTAAAATCAGAAGATCAAAATACAATGCTAAGAGGTCAATATCCATAACTATTTGAACAGTTTCCTTGAAAATAAGTGCTGTGAAGCAGTCCTCAATTGAACCAGGAGTAGAACTCATAACATCCACCCTAATAGGAGCCCCAGTAATGAAATACACATCTTTCTGGTCCTTCCATCCCACCCTAACTCACTCCACCACAGGTCATCATATAACATTTCCAAATTTTACAGATGGATTTTTCCACAGGAGAATCTTATCTTAACCCTCCCTTAATCTGCTTCTGTCAACCATATTACATATCCCAACATCTCATATCTGCTGCTCACTTCACAGAGGAGGGCTATATTCCTCACCAGGCACTTTGAGAGTGCAAATATGTCACCAATAATACCCTTGTATCTGGTTCCTCTGATAAATTCAATATTAAATAACTAATGTCTTTTATTTACTGCATTTCTTGTTGGAAGTGTTCGGCCATCTACAAAGAGAAACAGGGAGACAGTTAGCAGATTGTTTGAGGTAGCACCTTCAAGCCATTAAAAGCAAAAGCATTAGCTAGCCCATAAAACACTTCACATTCCCTGATCATAGCCACACTGACTTTTTACTTGTGTGAAAGTGTATAAGGAATGAACTAGTGCCCCAAATGTATCCAAGTAACAGCTGTTCCTCTATCTTAAAGTGGCTGATGATGACTAAGGTGGCCTGTGCAGAGTATCAAAATGGCTGTGGACAGTCAACTAACACCTGAAGACAACAGCAGTGCCAAAGTGTAGAACTTTCTGTCCTTTGTTGCCAGTGACAAATGATCCAACCAAGTTTCAATTTTCTCGGTGATAAAACATGAAAATAGTGTAGAAAAGGAACATAAAGTTTAAACACTGGGGAAGTTTGGACTTCAAAGATGACTGTTGAGACCTCAGAATATCTCATACTCTGATGATGTTTGGTTATCGTAAAAATCCTGAGTTCCTGAATCATCCTTTTAGTTGACATCCATACAAACTACAGGTGATAGTGCAATATGTGTGGTTGACAGGGGTTGGGGTTTGGGGTTTGGGGTTTGGCTTTTGTGGTACATATTAGAGCCTTTGATAAAAAGAAACAAACTTTTGAAAGTCAAAAGATTGCTGAACATGAGACTTGGGTTCATCCTTTCATTTCAAGAACGGAATCTCATGTGAATGAATGTTTTCAGTAAGATAGATAGATAATGCTCCATGCCACAAGTCTAAAAGGTCATGGAATGATCTGAGTAAAAAGACAGTGAAAGTTTAATAGAAGTGGCCTCCCAAGAACAAATCACTGCTGGGTACACATGCCTACTTAGTGTACAACAAGACAAGAACATATGAAGAGCTCAAGAAAGAGCAGAATCAAGTTCAGAAAAAAGTTACACATTATATGCATATAGCAATATGTTGTAACAGATGTAAATGACTCATAGGGTGATTTACATAGAAGGCCTTTGTACTTTACTTATAAATTGTGCCAATTATTTTTTGTACATTTTACCACAATTATTTTTGCTATGTTTGGTTTCCATCAGGTGATAAAAATCAGCATATAGGATCTTTCCAGACCCTGAAATTCAGCATACAAACTAACATTCTCCTTAAATGAAACACAGTATCAGAGTATTTGTAAATGTTGAAATCTTAAATTGAGCTGAAACCAAAATGGAGCAAAATCATTGCCTTGTATATTAAATGTTTCAACAGAGAGAATGGAGGTGAAGAACCAAAAATACTTTATGTACTGAGCTACGCTGAGTGTTCTGTTACAGCCAGGGATTCTCTCTGGCTTGTAATTATTTTCTGGTTTCTTGTTGTTTTTGTTATTTATTTAGGTTTATAATTTTTATATTGTCCATGTATTTCCTGTTATGTGTTTTTCATATACTTTGTGGGTGCTGCTAGGTCCTCTCTCTGCCTTTATATTCAAGCCAGAAAGAAGAACCCAGCAGTGGATCATTGAATTGTGCAGGCGTCTTTGTAGACTATTGCTTTTTATTTTTTATTTCTAGCTGCTCTTTTACTCATGTTTTTGAATTCTGCTCTTCAAAAACATTTTAGGAGGTATTTGTTTTGAATTTCCTTTGATTTAATTTCAATAAATTCGCCATTGATAAATATTTTTGTTTGAATTGAGCTCTACAAGCCAAAGTTTTTTCAGTTTTTCTTTCTCTTAAGTTATTTTTAATATATTTTGGAACTTTGACTGCACTTTAAACTTTATAAAAATCCAGTTCCCCATTTTGGGCCTGCTTAGGTGAAAGCCTGCAGGTAGTAGTTGGGATGAGGCTACATCAAAACACGTCTGTAAAGGTCCTGGCATTCTTTGAAGTTTGTTTTGGAGACTTCACATTCCCTTTCTTCATGTTTTCATCATATATTTACAGTACAACAGAAAGGTATTTATTCAGTTTTTATCAAATCAAGCCAAAGAAAGTGCTGTTGAAATAGCAGGCCTATTTAATTAGGTCAGATGATAATAAAAGGCAAAATAAAGAACGCATGAGGGTGCTAAAATAGTAAACCTCATGAGCTATTCTAATTGGCATTTTGATATAATGTATAATGACTGCCTCCTTCCAGTGCCGGGTAGAATTAAAGAGCTGGTTCCCTGTGGGAATCAGGGAAACTGCTGTCATCTCATCTTTTAGCTGACATCCCTCTAAACTACACATTGAAAAGAATGTTGCATTAGCATGAATGAATGCATTTGACCGGGAAATGTATTGCTTACCTGTCTGCAGCTCTGACGATGTCTCGTTGGATTGCAGTTTTTGCAAATTCAGAAAAGGTGTGAGGCCTCCAAATACTTTGTAATTGACTTCACTTGCCAGACCAGGCCTTCTTTTTCTGCCTGAAAAAGTCTTAACTCTAATAGACTCAATCCCAACTCCAATGGCCTGTCTCAGGCTTTTCAGGCCTAAAAGTGATGTTAGCCCCAAAATAAATATAAATTTCATAAAATATTTACAAAAAGCCCCTACAAAGGAAGGGTGACTGTTAACCTTTGGCTTTTATGAACGTAGCAAATGAAGATTCTTAAGATTTACTAAAAGGCGATGGTAAGCAAACAAGCATCTGATTCACAGACTAGAAATCACAATTCTTTAAATAAAAAAAGAAAATCCAACAATAAACAAGGATACTTACAACAAACTACAACAATTAATTAATGGTTCCAACTTTCCTAATCAGTTTCAATAGGCTAAGAAATGGTGACATCAGGGCAGTCCTGACCCTTTGGGCTCCACTCAGAAAGAACATGGAACTTAGCAACATTTAAAGACTAAGTCCAAAGTTAACCGATAATTAGCAAAATCAATAAAAATATCATAAAAATATGAAGTGTTTACATTTTGTTGTTATAGAGCATTCTTTTGAAAATTAATCCAAGAAAAAGATTATTCAATGTCAAAATGAAAATGGATCTCTGCAAAGTGGTCTAAATTAATTACAAACATAAAACACAAAATAACTATATTAAGTATTCACCACCTTTAATGTGACACACCTAAATCATTACAACAGGTGCAACCAATTGGTTTAAGAAATCATATGATTAGTTCAATGGAGATCACCTGTCTGGGGCTTCAACTGATTGTAGTATAAATGTACCTTATCTAGAAGGTCAAACTTGTGGTAAGTCAGTATGGTAGCCTAATCTACACAATGAAGACAAAAGAACTATCCAAGAACTCTGTGAAAAGATGACTGAGAAACACATATCAGGGGATGGAGACATGAAAATATTCAAGCCACTGTATATCCCCTGGAGTCCAGTGAAATCAGTCATTACTAAATGGAAAGACTATTGAAGTGATGCAAATCTGCCTAGTGTAGGCCAAGGTTATTATACTTACCAAAAACTAAAATCAAAACTGAAACTATTATTAAAAAAGCATTTTCATAAACTGAAATAAAATACAGTAATTAACAAAACTGAAATCAAAAACTAAAACTAAACAAAACTATTAAAGTAGCTGGAAAGACTAACTGAAATAAAATAATAATTTACTAAACATAATTTTAGTTTTCATTTTTGAATTAATTTTCTTGTTCTTAGTTTTTAACCTTTATAACATTTAACTCTAAAACTGAAAGCCATCCACCTCGAGTTGCCTGCGTGTATTCATCCAGTGAATGGTGGCTGGTGACGGAGGGCGGGTTTTCACAAAGCATTTACAGTGACAGAGCAAGCTGAATACATGTGTAAAGCATGTGGAATAGAAAGCGATTTACGTGTTCCGCCTTTCTTTGCACTTGTTATAAATCAAGATGTAATTCAAACGCCTGAAATCGGAATGTGCTGCTCAACAAAAACTTTACCGTATGGACAGAAAAATCATGAGTGAATAACGTTTCAGTTTATTTCTCAGGTGCCTGCTTTTTGTTGACAGTAATTAACCTTCCACTTCTCACTCGAAGTATGCAAAGTATAGAGAAAGTATACTAGTCAATAAAAAAATTCGACGTCAACATTTTAATGAATCTTGACATTTTAGAACTCCCCGAGTACGAAAATACCATTTTTTGGAATTATGTCTGTGTGTGTATATAAACATGATATCTCAAAAACGCAACTAGATAGATGGATGAAGTTTGGCGTGTGGTTGTTACACCAAAAGTGTAGATCTGTATTAACTTTTGAGCCAAATCCATTAACCAGAAGTGGTACTTTACCTGAACACATACTCGATTTTTTTTATTCATGCAGCAGCAGAGTTCGATTTATTCAACTTTATTTTTATAATAATTGTTCAGTATATTATTAATTTGATTTGATGGTTTTTTAATATACATAATATAATCATTGTCTTGCAGTTTAGTCCTCAAATATGCATCCCCATATCTGAGTACATGAGAAAGTCTAGGGGAGACCACTCCCGATTTTTGAAAATAAAACACCACTGATTGAGAGACTGACAAGGTCATCATACAAGATCAGCATATTGTTGCTGACCAATCACTTTTGCTTTAAAAACGTCGTTTAACAACAAAGCGATACAAACCTTGTAAAATTCCCGAGTTGGCAATGTCTCTACTGAACTACAGGTAGGTGGGGGAAGAGAGTCTGCCAAGTGGTGAAAAGCTAAACATACTAATTTGTTTTTATATTTATTCTATAAGTCTATAATATTAATTTATCTTTTTTAGTTCATATTCACAGCTTTGGTGATTCTAAATTGGCCCTAGTGTGTGCTTGGTGTGTGGGTGTGTTTGTGTGTGTCCTGCGGTGGGTTGGCACCCTGCCCAGGATTGGTTCCCTGCCTTGTGCCCTGTGTTGGCTGGGATTGGCTCCAGCAGATCCCCGTGACCCTGTGTTCGGATTCAGCGGGTTGGAAAATGGATGGATGGATATTCACAGCTCAAAATACCTGATATTGTGAAAATAATCCAGTAGCAGAATTATGCTTTAAAATATCTGTCCCCATTTTTTCAATGTTTCTCTCTGTCTCAAATCAGATCAGTTGAAATATCATATTCTTTTTGTTCTTAACATCAGCCATATCATACATATTGCATACCATGGATTTTTCCTGCCTTGAATCCAAACCTGCTTGGGTAGGCTCCAGGTTCCTGTGATCCTGCTCTGGATAAACAGGTTTAGATAATGTATAAATTGTTCTTAATCTCAGATGCTGCGGTGGGCTGGTGCCCTGCCCGGGGTTTGTTTCCTGCCTTGCGCCCTGTGTTGGCTGGGATTGGCTCCACCAGACCCCCGTGACCCTGTAGTTAGGATATAGCGGGTTGGATAATGGATGGATGGATGGATAACCTCAGATGCTGTTTCTGTCATTTTGTGCTTGTTCATACTCTTATTACCTGCTCATGCTCTGCTCATTAAGGGTTTACCATTCTTATACATGGGCTATTCAAGTCTCACTGTCCCTAACCTTCACACTACCTGCTTGTTTTTCTTTGTTTCCCTCAATACATCTAGGTGGGGTCTGCACACTGATTGAAACCTAAGACCCCTGTTCTTCCTTAACCCCCGTGATTTTCATGGTCACACCTGTCAAGAACACATTTAGAATCTCTTTTCTTATGTTGTATATCTTTCCAGGCCTCCAGGTGCAAAATTCTGTCTATAAATTGTTTGTACCTGAGATGGAATCAGAGATCAATATGACTGATAGAAAATATCAAAGCCCAGTATTTGAGATTTTTGAATGAAATATTCAAGGCATTCATTATAAGCACATGTTGTGTGCTGTAGACATTTAGAGTAAAAAACCCTCACACCTTAAAATTCACCTAAAGTTCATTACAAAGAAAAATATTACAAATAAAAGGATAAGAAAAAAAGTGCAAACTGTCAGCACAAATTTGTTCAGCACAAATGAAATAGAAAATATTTTTAAAATTATAAAATTGTGTAAAATTGTTCATATTCAGTACCTGATTTTGATTATGCTTGTTTTTATCAGACAAAAACAAAACCAAATAGTAAAGTGTATTGTGTAGTGTAGCAAGCTTTCACTAACATTAAATTCGTATTATATCCAAACCTGTTAAGTGTATAGTTCTGTTTCATTGTGACACAAAAACTAAACTCCATAGTAGCTCTTTAACCATACTATAATTACTAAAACTAAAACTGAAACTAATATATATAAAAATAAAACAGAAATATCTTTGTAAAATAAAAACTAAACTAAAACTAAAAATACACAATGAAGGAAAACTAAAACTAAACTGAATTTCCAAGTAAGGTCAGAAAAATGATAGAAATAAATAAAACTATAATAACCTTGGTGTAGGCTATCCACAAAAACTGAATGATGTTGTAAGCAGATGACTAGTGTGGGAGACCACCAAGACACCTATAATAACACTAAGAAGTTACAAAACTCAAAACTACAGTGGCTGAGACTGGAAGCACTGTGCAGACAATGACCATTGCCTGAGTGATTCACCAATGGCAGCTTTATGGAAGAATGGCAAAAAGAAATAGACTGGGAAAAAATGAACATGGCATCTAGGCTAACGTTTGCCCAAAGGCACATTGTAGACCCTGAAGTCAGCTGATAGAAGGTTCTATGGTCTGATGTGGCCAAAATTGAGGATAAAGCTTGCCTGGGAGGTGTGGAGGAGAGTAAGAAAGACAGAATTGTATTGTGTTTGTTGTATGCCACTTTGGAAGCCTTTGTATAAGGTCATTTGCAAGAATAAACCTTTTAGTCATACTGGGACTTATATCTATGAGGTTGTGTCTGGGGTTTGGGCTGCTGCATTGCTGCCTGGTGGTCACACAAAATTTATCCCTGAAGTTCTGGATTCCTGTTAACTTCGGATTCCTCTTTAGGTATTGTAATAGCACTGACTCTTGCATTACTTGTTTGTGTGTGTGTGTGTGTGTGTGTGTGGGGGGGGTGACATCAAAGCTGAGTCAGCAGCAATATGTGCTACTATACAAATGAGCATCTTCAGTTCCAGCTGTAGGGGATCTATAACAGGATATGCCTGACACAGTCACACATTTTCCATTCTAGTGTGGCTTAAGCAAGCAGGTGAGCTACCTAAAAGATTAATGAAATAAACAATAATCTATTAGGTCAGCAGAGAAAGTGATGCTGTCATTTGTGTACTTTAGTCCACTGCACCTGAGTGAGCAGCTACAGTAGACCCCAAAAAGTAGCGTCTCAGTGAGTATCCTAAGAGCTGTAGTGATGTCTGGTTTGGTGCCTAATGTCCACATCTAGCCTATGATGTCCACTGGTCCAAGCTGCTAAAATATGTTGCCTGCTAAAGTTCTATTAGATATTAGATCCTCATTTGTACAATAAGAAGGTGTCATGAATATCAAAAATGCAATGTGTGAGCAAACCATCCTTTACCAGTATAGCCTATTATTGACTTATTGAGACAATGCTTGATTTACTTCCACAGATGCACTTAATTAAATGAATGTGCTTTTCAGACAAAATATCACAAACAGCAGCCAAATGAGTGTATCACTGACGTGAGATGAAAGACTCCACTTGTCCAGAAATACTGTAGGCATATGGAAGCTCCCACTGTTATGCTACTTACAGCCTAAGAAAGAAGCATTGCACTTGTCAGGGACCGGCGCCAATTCTAATAAGGCATTGCAGGCCTTTGGAAACCACTAATAGTTACTAGGGTTTCCTGCCCTGTGTCTGAACGGTGTGGCTGTGAGTGTTGCATCGTTTTCCTTTTAATCAGAACCAGATTCTGCTCCAGCATGCCTGTGAACAAAGTTCCTGAATATTAATGAACATTTCCTTTTTCAAATACAGTAGCAAAAACAGGGTAAATGACTTATTTAGTGCAATTTTAATGTGCAATGTATTATATTGCAACATCTTACGTGTAAATGAACACGCATTCATAAGATGTGTCACAAAATAGGGAGATAGAAGCTGCATTGAAACAGTTTTGAACATGAACTTGAAAAAGGCATTCATCTTCCATTTTGCTATTGCTTTCTAAACTTTCTAAAAATTTTATAGCCACTTCATTCTCCATACGTGCTCCCAGATTTCTAATGACATAAACAGCACTTCCGCAAATTAAAACCAGCAGCAAATTTCTTTATTGCCAAACTTTGTAATGATGAATCAGATTCAGTTTATAAATCGAACCTGCCCCTTTGTGGAACTGGCTGCAGTGCCCTATAGCCTCAGCTGATGGAGGTGCCATGTAAATGTCATAATGGAAGGACTGGAATCCCGATGGAGAAGAATGGTGATTCTTTGTCTGGACAGAATTCCATAATAGAAGGATGTGTATAGCCACACATCCCAGCCAGGTTGGTGACTGGAATCTTTCCCAGCTGGGAGGCCATACTGGAAGGACAGAGGGAGATTGCTTCCCGAGGCCATATATTACTCCTATACACAGGGTGGCACCATCCCTCTGGAGGAACTCCCATTTGTACACCATGGGCATACTGGAAGCTGTAGTCCTGATGGGCAGCCATGTTGGGGTTCTTTGGGGTTCTGCCACTGGAGAGAGAAGCAGGGGAACGCCACGGCTACTGTGGAGGGCTTCTGCCTAGCCCAGAAATGCCACTGATGTGCAATCATGTGGCACCTGAAGTACTCCCGGTTCTGCATAAAAGAGGCCAACTCCTCTGAATCAGTGAGTCAGAGTCAGAAGGCAGTGGACAACACTCACAGAGGACAAGTAGAAGGAGACAGAGGTACTATTTTGAGTATCATATGGTGCTGGATTGACTTTAACCCTTTGAAGATGATGTTAACAGTCAGATTTCCTCTTTAATGTATGGTGCATCTCCTGCCTTGTCTCCTTCATGTAGCAGCTACACAAATACATTGTTACTTGTTCAGAAAATATGCACTTTTGCCTAGTTTCATTTTTGTGTTATTCACATTATTCAGGTTTAAGAATTCTTGCATTTGATATGCTGACAATTGCTCAATTCTGCATTCTTCTATGGGGTGAGAGCGAAACTAAAGAATTTTAATTATAGCAAATAAAAAGGGGGAACTTCAAAATAAAATCAGAAAATCCTCAAAAGTATCTGTTCAGTCTTCCAACCATTTTCTGAACCTACATTTTCTAATAAAATGTCCAAGAAAACTAAAACCTATCACAGTAGCACCAGGCAGAAAACAAGAACCAACTTTTGTATAAATTGCTAGTTTAACATGTACTTAAAAATTGTACATTTTAAGGTATTTTCACATGCAAATACTTCCACTCTTTAAAAAGTCTATAGTTTTTGCGCTTAATTTTCTCAAGGTGGCTTATTGAAAAGTATAATCGATTGCTAATGTTCAAAATGCAACGTTCACAATAGACAAGATAAAAGTGCACACAAATATTTTTGCAGTAAATGACACTGTGGCCATGCAGATATGACAATTTTCCATTTATCATGGTATAATAATCCAGTGTATTTGAGGGAGTGCAGCACAACTACAAGAATTATAGTTTTTAAAATCTACTTCTATATGCTGGTGCTATGTAGACTGAATTTAGCCGATGTGAACATGTTTCAAAAGCCTTTTGCTGTTTGGATGTAATAATAATAATAACTCTTCACATTTATATAGCTCTTTTCTCACTACTCAAAGCGCTCTCCACACAGGGAGGACCCAGGAAGCAAACCCATAATCTCATTACTGCAAAGCAGCAGCACTACCACTGCACCACGTGTGAGGATGTGAGTAAAGTTTTCAATCTGTATGTCTACTACTGCATTTTATTTGCAAAACTCAGCATTGTTTTCTTTTTTCTGAACTGAAGTCTTTTCTGTCTCAAATGATGATTTATAATTGGTAACTACAGACTGCATGGTAAACAGAATGAATATCGATTTACTAGGAATGTATAATACTTTTTGTTTGGTTCTCATATACAGTGCACTGTTTCTAGTTGTATGTGTTTTGTGCATATATGCCTTTTCATAAATAAAATCAGTTGTGTTACAATGTATTTATATATGTTGTGAAGATACAAAGAAGAGACAATACTCTTGTAAAGGTTTGGGGTTTTGCCTGCCCCGTATACTGAAAGGTCCACTCGTCTTGTATAGACTTTGACATTCATATAAATGAATTACAACCAGGACAGTGTATTAGTGAAACAGGTGGATTTATTTAAGGAATTGACAGGAAATTATGTACAATGGGATTAGTGAGAAAATCCCGGAGACGTCAGGGTGATGTTGAAACGTGGAGCCGGACGTGATGTAATCAGAACGGGAAGGGGTTGCGCCTTATGGGTTTGTTTGTTCGTCAGTTTTCCTGATAATTAAAATAGAGAGGAGTTTGCGCTCTGTTCCAAACCCATTTCCTGGGAAGTATCATGCTCTGTTGAGCTGGTTGACTGCTCCCTTCTCGCGTGTGTGTGACATTGTCTACAACAAAAGGCCCTGAGAAAAATAAAGTGAGATATCATAAATTCTCCCGTATTGAGCTGAAAATGTTGACTACCTCCTACAGTAATGAGCTCTGTTACAACTTATTGGAGGAGCAGCTTGTTTAAGGATGGAAAGGGCAAAGATCTGAAGTGAAGATAAAAATAAGGTGGAAAGGTTTCAGACCTAGTCTGCTTCTGTATAATGAGGAATTGTCGATAACTTTTGATTAAGTTGGATGAACTGTCAAATCTCATGGTGAGTCACAGTAATTTCATGTAGATAGATAGATAGATAGATAGATAGATAGATAGATAGATAGATAGATAGATAGATAGATAGATAGATAGATAGATAGATAGATAGATAGATAGATAGATAGATAGATAGATAGATAGATACTTTATTAATCCCAATGGGAAATTCACATTCTTCAGCAGCAGCATACTGATACAATAAATAATATTAAATTAAAGAATAATAATAATACAGGTGAAAAAACAGACAATAACTATGTATAATACTGTGGCCTTTTAGTTTCTGAGGTGAACCGACTTAAACTGCTTATTTCATACACTATATTATTACTGGACAGGTTTAATCAAGTAAAATCGGATAGGGTGGAAAAGGAAGGAAGGGGATTAGACATGAATGTGACCATGTTAAGCAATGATAAAAAAGTGAGTATGTTATAATTAAAAATAAAATATGTAATCCAGACATTCAAATATTGACTGAATTTATTCATGTTACTGCCTAGGGGGAGATGTTAGGTCATCCTTGTTAATGTTTATGAAATCAGCCACAGAAATGATTAATTCTAGTACAATGCTATAATGACAAATCATTCTGGCCCTAGAATTCTAGTTAATTCAACCAGGGGAACTTTGGCAGGAACAAACTTCTATTAGCATGTTCCATTTGTGGCTACAACAAGCTAGACCTGCTCTATCCAAATTTGGCACAACTGGCGAATCTGACTTCATCTTAACCCCACCTACAATCCTGTTATCAGATGGCAGTAGTTCTCTTATTTTCCAAGCTAGATGTTGTTATATGCCTTGGGGGATTGAAGTTTGTTATCATATTTATATGTTTCTTTAACTTATGTAATGTTTTTATTTCCCAATGGGGACAATAGATAGATAAATAATCTATCTATCTATCTATCTATCTATCTATCTATCTATCTATCTATCTATCTATCTATCTATCTATCTATCTATCTATCTATCTATCTATCTATCTATCTATCTATCTATCTATCTATCTATTCTGCTTACGCTTTCCAAATAGTCATTTTTTAGAGCCTACTTTTTAAACCTTACTTGAGTACTTTCCACATCATATTCTTTTACTTAAGTACATTTTTCCTAAATAATGATACTTTTGCTTGAGTATAACTTTTTAGTACTCTTTCCACCTCTGATCACAATGCACCCTAACATACTAGTCCCACATCACAAGATGTGATGCTTACATTAAATGGCCTCTCTAAATGTGCGATAGTATGGTTAGATGCATGAGTATGCCCTTCAATGACCTGCAGTCCTATCCTGGGTTGTTTCCTGCCATGCAGAATTGATTCTTACTCTTCATAATCTGTAAGTAAAACGTAGGTTTAGAAAATGGAAGCATTGATGGATGTATACATTTGCCAAGTACAAGATGAAGTAAATCTTGTTTTATTGGACCACAGTCCATCTGGTATATACAATCAGCTTTTCATTTACTGAAGCCACTTAAACCAATTTTAGGCTTACAGGGAGCCAGAGTCTACTATATGCCAGTGCTATCAAGTGCAAAGTAGGAACAAGCCATGGATAAAGCTCCATTATGCTCATTCATAACATGCCAGTTTACAGGTTAGGTCAGGGCAGGTTGGGGAGCATGCACAGGTACAGTGCGTTGCTGCACCCACCACACGATGAAACAGTTCAGGATCCTGGTTGGCAACTCCCCAGGCAGACACGCAGTTCAGTCCCACCCTCCGGAAATGACAAACTGCTGCAGCCAGATGTTATGTGAGCGTCACCTTGACCTGGTCCAGCCACTCGGTTCCGCAACAATAATGATCCTGTGAGCCAGATCACACTTGGGAAATCACACCACAAGGCAGTAGTGCCGTAACTGATGCTCCCTCATAATGCAAGCAATGTGCCTCATTTGGGACTCTGTGAGCAAACACTAATTCGACACAAAGTCAAATCAGCGGTACCCAAGGATTCTCTGATGAGACACAGTACAGAAGAAGTCCAGTCTTTGTCTTAGGTCACTGGATAAGGTCCATGTCTAACAACCATATAGGAAGACAGGAAGTACCACAACTCTATTTCCATCTACCTCATGACCCCCGATGCTCTCCCAATCCGTCTACTGACTTCATAGGAAGAGTCACCAGAGACATGAATGTCACTGACAAGGTAAGTAAACCTCTCGATAAGGTTGACACTCTCTCCTCAGACAGACATACTAAGAGGCCTGGATCTTGGCTTTTATTCAGGACACTCACAAGCCCAGAGACTCAGACTCCTCGCTTAGCCTCTTGAGAGCCCTGATCAGAGCCTTCATTGACTCTGCGAAGATCACATCATCGTCAGCAAAGTCAAGATCAGTGAATCTTTCTTCGCCAACACATGCCCCACAGCCGCTGGACCCCTTGCCCTTGCTCAACACTCAGTGCATGTAAGCATTGCACAGAAAAGGAGCAAGAACACACGCCTGACAAACCCCAGAATCAACTTGGAAAAACCCAGAGGTTTCTGTCTCCACTCTGCACAGCACTCACAGTACTAGTGTACTGGCCGGCCATGATATTCAGCAACCTTGAGGGGATCCAAGGAGGAGATGCAAAGTCCCAGGATGTCCCACAGGGCAGCTTGATCAACTGAGTCAAACGCTTTACGAAAATCAACAGTCTCCAAAGAAACTAGACTGCTCCCATTGCTGGTAGGTGAGCAAGTGATCATGGATCCTTTTTGAGGATGACCCAAGTACCTTAACCAGAACAGAGAGCGGTGCTATCCCCCTGTAGTTGCCACAATCCAGGTGATCACCCTTCCCTTTCCAGACAGAGACAACAAGTCCCATTTTCCAGTCAGTTGGGATGATGTCCATCTCCTAAATGGAAGCAAAGACTGCCTTACCACCAGCCTGGAAAAATTCAGTTTACAGTCACTGATAAATCTGACGTCTATTTTTGGGAAGTGAGAGGAAAAACTGAATAAATAAAGAATATCTACACAGACAATAAGGGAAACATGAAATCTGTACACAGTAATTGGGACTGGGATTATAGCCCAGGATCCTGGAGCCGTGAGACAATAAGAAAAGCCATCATGCTATCCACATTTGATATTTGGTAATAAATGAAAAAAGTAAATATTCATAAAGGATATTGCTTTAAAAAACTGATTACATAAAAACGCATAATAATCCAGTACACTACTTAAAATAAGCCTTTATTCTGTACCTATGTGTGTTACATTTTCCATAATTATAAGTAAATAGCTATGGTATATGAACAGATTAGCTAACACAGAACCGTGTAGTAGTTATCAGAAGAATATTTAAAAGGGCTCCATGGTAAAGTTCAGAAACATACTGCAGTTTGTTCTGGCCAATTGAGTATCATTTGTAGTTAATTGTGCATTTCGTCAATTTTATTTAAAATTACACCAAAACCTACTGCTGAAGCAAAAAGACATAAAATGCTTAATATCAGGCATCTAGAATAAAACAATATTTTTGTTTAACAAAATTAACAGTGTTATACCTTTCAAATGATAGCATGTTGCAGAACTGTTCTAATGGATCGACTTGTTTATTTTCTGTAAAGATGTAAGAATAAAGTAAATTTCATCATTTAAAAATATGGGATATTTTGTGACAGTACAAGAATAATTAATTGGAGTTATCACTTTTTCAATAAAAGCTGATGTGTATTGTAATTTAAACAAAGGCAGTGTGGATCTCCTGTTACTATGTGGGGAAACCTTCAAGTTGCATGAAGGGAAAATGGAATCCAACAACAGCATTGGCTGCCATGAATCAGAGGGCTGGAAAGACTGTTGAGGTTTTGTCAGAGGCGGTGGTCCAAAGATGTTGGAGTACTTCAGGGCGCTAGAGGGTGCTGTAAGAATAGATGGGACCATTTCTGAGTCATTACTGTAAAAGTTCTTTAAAGTCATACGGATACTAAGACAATAGTGAAAAACTGTTTGTCATGATCAGATTCATGATTTTTATTTATTTGTTTTTTTTTCAAAATGTTCCTGTTTTTTTTTAAATATGTATGCAGGTTTCCCAGAGTTTTGAAGATCAATAATATTGTGTTCATAAGAATTGCTTACAAACACTTTCAAATCACTTCAAGATTTTATTGTTTATTTGTTTTCCTAGTATTAAAAATATTTCACATTCTCCTACGTGCAGCTTTAATTTCTTAGACAATATTGGAATAGTTTGTTGACAGTTGCTATTCCATTGCTTGATTTGATGATTCATAAAGGCTGTCATTTTACACTTACTGCTCAACCAAGATATGCAGTCATGAACAAATAATTGAATTGTCACGTGTGTTTGCATAGGAAAACAGCATAAGGGCTGATGGTACCATCAGGTGATTGAATTTTCCTACCGCTCCAGGAGTCGGCATTGTGTGACAATGCCTTTTCTCATTCTGCATCTGCAGACCAAAAGATTAATGGCTATACCACCACCGACATCACGTCAAGTGTCCTCCCACCTGGACTCACCTCTTTCTGGTGGAAGGACTGGTAAACAGAACATCCATCATCTTTGCGCAGTTCACTTTTGGAATATGCAGCTGAAGTAGATGTCTCCTCCATTTTGCATAACTTTTTGTTATTTACAAACCTTCAATTATACGAGGTCATCAGGGTGGTGCCCCAACGACTTTGTCTCATTTTTATAGCCTCTTTCTTATTGTTAATTTACAACATAGATTACAACTACTATTTTTGTCCTCTGACTATGAATTACAGTATGTTTCGTGGTTTCTTCTTTTTTGGTTATGACATACTGTCCTGTTCTTTGACCATGATTGTGTCTGTATGTCCTTATCTTTGTTAATTTAAATTTAGTCTTCCCAATTACTATTTGAATTCAGATTTGTCTGTGTCATTTCTTGACTCCAGTCTGTCAAAGCTTGTTTTTGCTCTGTGCAAGCAATAAAGTGTTAAGAGATATGTAGAGTGTCCATGGCTTCTTCTGAGTAACTAAAAAAGACAAGGAGTTGGATTCTTTGTCAAATCTGTGACATTACAAAGTCTTGGGCAAAATGAGTGTGAGAGACCTAACATTAGGCCTACTTAGAAAATGAGCTAACTGCCCTACACTACACTCCACTAAGGCATAATGCACTCGAAAACTGTTATGTGTTTGCAGGGTTACAAAGATGACGTCACAAATGCAACAAAACAATGTCACGTGATGTGTGTCAATGGCATCACGTAAACAAAGAAAAATGAAACTAACAAGTCTAAATGAAAAATAAACTTCAAAAATGGGAATTGCAACAAAAACAAATAAACAAAAACACGTGTACAACCTGTTTATTATTAAAAGAGGTGAAGTGGACCAAGCACTCCAAGTAATAGTCAGGAACTGGCATAAATACATGCAGGGATACTGCATTTGGTCTAATATTTTCACTTTAGCATTTGGTCTAATACTTTTTGTAACATAAATAGCATTGAAAATAAAAATAAATAGCATTGAAAATAAAAAGAATTTTTAATCAGAGGTGTTACTTTACTTAAGTTCATTTTCAGCCTTTTCTACTTTGAGAAAATTTCATTTGTAGCTATTTTTACTTTTACCCCAATGCATTTTTGAGGTTGAATCTCATAATTTTTACTTTGTAACATTTTCCAGCAAGTCCTCGTTACTTGTAATACAGACAAGTGTAATATACAATTATAATATAAGTATAATATATAATTTACTGTTATAAATTTTAAGAGATCTATAAGGTATGCTGTTAGTTTACAGTCTGTTATAGTTCAGCACTGCTTAGATGCAGACAATAAAATGCTTTATATCATTCAAAAATAAATGTGCTGTAGTGTGCCTTGCGCTGGTGATTTGGTAGGTCGGTCCTATGCCTTTCCCATTTTCTTTAAAGTTATGGAAACCGAATGTGCATTTTGGTCATATTTGAACACTTTGCTCAGATTTTTAAAATGCGAAGGTGAATCATACATAATGTAGTGCCTTTTGTGCCTGCTACCACCTAAAGAAATTTCTGCTTTCAAGTTTTTGCCTTCAAATTTAAACAAGCACTTTGAGTTATGCTTGTTTCCTCTTTTTTAACTATGTTATATGACACCCCTGAAGTCCCAAAAAATGGTGTGAAATGAATTTTGTGCAAACAAAATTTAATGGATTCAAATAATAAATATGATGAGACCACAAGTTATAGAATGTGCAATCCATATCCTTATGCCCAGATATGAACACAAATTAAAGTGAGAAGCTCCTGTTACATTGGACAGACCAATCAGAGACCATTTTCCAAGATGTGGGGAGTGTTGCTGACTGGGATATGTTCAGACGCAGCTCTGATGACAGCATCAGTGTGTTTAGAGAAGCTGTGACTTCCTAAATTGGATTTCTCACAAATGAAACAACACCAAAAGTCTTCATCAGAATTTGTCCAAACCATTTACCTTGGGGGATAAAATTATTTGTGATGCATTAAATGCACACACCTCTGTGTACAACTCAGGGCTTGTGTGTGGGAATACAGATGATTACAAAGCTTCCTACTACAATTTAAGAGACATGTGGGGAGAAAAAGAAAGTGCAATTTAAATAGTCCAATGCTAGGTGCATGTGGCAGAGTCTGCAGACAATAACAGACTATAAGTTGACTACACCCACTATGCTGAATACCAATGAGTCTTCAGCAGACAAGCTTAAGAACTTCTTTGATGTGAATCCTGCTAATGTCACCCTGTGGTCTATCACATCTGCAGTGTGAGAACCATGCAGTGAGGAAACAGCACTTTCTTCATCACAATATGATGTAGGAAGAGCTTTCTGGAAAGTGAACTCCAGGAAGGCAGCATGTCCAGATGACAATCCAGGATGTGTTTAAGATCTGCACTAATCAACTTGCACCAGTGTTCACAGTAATATTTTATCTCTCCTTAACACAGTCTATCATAGCAACATGCTTTAAATGATCCACTATTGTCCCTATACCTAAGAAAGCAATTCCAACTTGTCTGAATCATTATTGTTCTGTCACCTATGGCAATGAAATGTTGAGAGAGGCTTGTCAAAAATCACATAAGCTTTTCTCTGCTAAAGAACTGGATCCATTACAATTTACATATCACTCCAGTAGATCCACTGAGAAAGCCATTGTCTTGATCCTTCATTACTGGCCCACCTGGACAACAAGAAAGGAAATTATGTGTAAGTGCTATTTATAGACTTTAGTTATACACTTAACACAATAACCCCCTCTAAGCTTATCACCAAGCATCTGAACCTGCATCTGATCGCTTCATTATGCAGCTGGTTTTTATTTTCCTGGCAGGCAGACACCAGGGGCCTCATGTATAAACGATGCGTACGCACAGAAATGTTGCGTACGAATGTTTCCACGCTCAAATCGCGATGTATAAAACCTAAACTTGGCGTAAAGCCACGCACATTTCCACGGTACCTCATACCCTGGCGTACGCAATTTCTCCGCTCGGTTAAGCAGACTGGCGGCACCCAGCGTCAAAGCAGTGCTACTGTTCCTGTGTGGTCACCCTTTCTTTCTTAGACCCACATTCCTGACGCGGCTTTATAAATACACTGAAACTAACTGCATATTATTTATTAGTGTAATGCATCTGATTGTAATTAACCTGCAGCAATATAATGGTCCAGGGAATAGCCATAGTATTCCAAATACCATAACTGCTTTAGCGTTGTAACTCTCACTGCATCTTCTTCTTCTTTCAGCTGCTCCCGTTACGGGTTGCCACAGCGGATCATCTTTTTCCATATTACTCTCACTGCACCACTCGGAGTATTTATATCACTGTATCTAAGTGGGGAATCACAGCAGCAGCTGATCAGAAAGAGAATTATCTGTATACAGCATCAAGCAAATGCTTCAGAGCCTTTCCTGTACGGACCTCGCGTTTCAGAAACAGTTTTATCCCAAGAACTATAAACGCACTCAATCAGTCCATCAAGAGCTCCTGGTAGAACTGTTAGTACTTATAAGTACAATTACCCCACTGTAAACTTGCACTACAGTTATAATATTGCACAACCTGCGCAACTTTATAAAGCGCGTATGATGACGATATCATTTTTAAGATGAAATGCAGCAAAATATGTTGCTTATAGTATACAGATAAAACTTAAACTTCATTTAAATAATCTGTATTGTTAATAATTAAACATGTGAGGACACGGTGCGGCAGCGCTAGCTAGTTCACGGATAGCTCCTGCCTTGCGTTGTATTATTGCTGGTGCTGATGCGACACTGGAAGGATAGACGGATAGAATAATTAAACATGTACTACAAAGATATTTCAATGTTCCTTAAAAGTTTTGAAGAATCGGCGTTCTAAGCTTACAGATGGCTTCACGTCTATTTCAGAGCTGATTGTGTGGCGATTGGGTATTTGGAGAAAGAAAAGTAAGGACAGGAATTGGGGGTTAGTACGTTTGAAAGAGACAGTACTTCTGTAATAAATTATTTCATCGAAGGTCGCGCATGGCGCAGCAAGCCTCTTGCGTAAGATATGGACAACCACTGCACCACTGTGTTCCCATGTTTAATAACATGCTTTAATTCATATCATCATTAAAATGATATCATCTCAGTATTTTAATTATTCAGAGAACTGTAATATCACGAATGTAATGTATTCTGTGTCCTGTCGGAGGAAGAGAAAGAACGGAAGCACATAGTGATTCACATACATAGAGCACATAGAAGATCAAACACAGAACAAAGCATTTAATGTGCTACTTTATTTACGATGGGATTTGAGAAACTAGTAAAATAAACGATTTTAAGGTGAAGTTTATGATGTTCTACTTCAATGACAAAATGAACTACGTGATTAAAGTGGAAATTTCGAGATTAAAGTTGACATTTCGTGCTTTTTCCCCACTGTGTGCCTTTTTTTTCACTGTACCCTAATAAGCTTTCATATGACACTCAGACAGTCCGCTACGAGTCGCCTTTTCACGCCGACTTTGATATGTGACAACTTCTTTTTTAATTCGGGCACTGTGCAACTTTGTGAACTTGAGCTTTCGAGTTTCTCTGACACTCTGTCACTCGATCAACTTCCTTTTGTTGATTATACCACTGTTTAAACCAACAAATAGTATGTTTTTCCTTTGCCTCCACTTAGTATTAGCTGAAATTCTTATATTTTCCCCATTGTCTTTTCACAGAAGGCTATTTATATCGATTTGCATATTCAAAGAGGCATAATTCTGGGAGGAGTTGGGGCGGGACAGAAGGTGTGTGTACATGCGTTACTTTCATGCTGATCGGGATTTATGTAGTGGAAGAACGTGAAAGTTTGTGTACGTACAGATTCCTGCATCTGGATTTTTCTGTGCGTACGCACATTCCCGCTTTTGTGCTTACGCCATGTTATAGAATGAGTTCTACGCATGGCGTTATACATGAGGCCCCAGGTGGTTGGAGTTGGTGGCCACACTTCATCATCGCTCACTGTCAAAAATAAGGGTTCCACAGGGCTGTGTTCTGAGTCCTCAACGGTACTCCCTCTACATATTTGACGGCACAGCTGAACATGACTCTAACATCATTCTCAAGTTTGCTGACAATACAGCTGTGGTAGGCCTCATCTTTAACAAGAATGAGAAAGGTTTACCTGGATGAAGTGGGGATTCTGTCATACTGGTGTCAGGACAACATGCATTACCTGAATGCCAGCAAGACAAAGGAGCTAATTTTGGACTTTGTGGGAAAGAAACAGGAAAGGGACTACCAAGCCCTCAGTATTAACATGCATTCAGGTAGAGAGGGTGTACAGCTTCAGATACCTCGGTGTCCACATCACAAATGACCTGACCTGGTTCACGCACATTGAATAAGGACACAACGGCTTTACCTCTTCAGAGATTTTGGGCTTCCCTCCCAGATACTAAAGGATTTCTAAATATTTACCACTGAAAGTATCCTAACAGGAAGTATTGCCTCCTGTTTTGGAAATAGCATGTAGTAGGACTGCAAGGCTCTATAGAGAGGGGTGCTATCAGGTCAACACATCACTGGGTGTACTCTCTCCAACTTCCAGGACATCTGAACCAAGCAATGTCAGACTAGGGCAAAGAAAATTATCAGAGACACCAACCACCCCAATGATGACATTTTCTCTGTGCTGTAGTCAGGGAAACACTACCACTACCTGAAGACCAGTTCACAGAGACTGAGAAGGAACTTCTTTCCACAGTCCATCCACATCCTACTTTAAGCTGGTCTAAGTTTAGGGCTGATTTCAACACCCTCCTTAGAAAATACTTTTAAAAAGGTTTGGCCATATTTATTTCATGGAATATATTAATGCACATGTCAAAAAGTGTACAATATGATTACAACATGCTAGACTTCAAAGACACATAAAATACTACTGAAGCTCAAGGTTTTAGAAACTGTTGAATGATTTCCCTGCTTGTCTATAATATCCCATTAGTCTCCTGCTAAAGTCTCACTGTTTTAATAAAGCATACTCTAATTAAGCCTGTGGTTTATAAAGCAATATTTGTTATTTTCCTCATTTTCAGCAATCATACATGCATTTACTTAATGTTTTCATTCTTTTTTATTTCTGGGAAACTACTGTGGCCCCTTGGAGCCACCCTGATGAATCCACTACTTGCGGTAATGGAATAAGATGTCGCAGTAACTGGAAACCTTATGCATCAGCGGTTAATAACACAATACCAGACCACCTAAAGTTATGGGCCTCACTGTGTGGCATGTGGTATAGTAGAAATGTGCCCATTTAAACTAGGTCAGGTCAAAGTAATCTTTGCTCATACCAAAAAAATGTACAACCACTAAAATGATTGTTTTTTCAAATGAAACCTGTGTTTTCCTCTCTTCTTCATTGTTAGCATATTAGAAATCTTTTTTTACCTCGATCATCTTTTAACGTGAGTTTGATCACATTTTAACTAAATCTATTGATCCGTGTATTGTTTATTTACCTTGACATGTATTATAAATTAATATAAATGTATGCTTACCTGTTTTTCTGTTCAATCTATTATTAGTTTTGGTAATCGGTATAAGCACTGTGAACCTGTCTAAAGTAAAGAGGGTTACATTAGAATAAACTGCACTAGGTAAAGAAAATCTGAAGCAGATTAACAGAAGATGAAATCTTCTTGAATCTGTTTTTACAATCAACATTTATTAATCCCATCACAGATGTGTCACTTCAAGGCCACTGGTGATAAACGTTACTCCACCATGAGAGTAAAGCCTCTTCAACCATGTTCAGGACGAGAGAACAGAGTGGTAGGAATTCAACTGACATATTGATAAGGACAGCAAGGGCACTAGACAGTCATAGGGCACATCCACACACACTAGACCGATTTAGTGTTGTCAGCTAATATAACAGTTTGTGCTCACACTATGGGAGGAAATTGGTGTCCAGTGGCAAAATGATGAGCATGCATGCTTTCACTCAGGGGAAGTGAGCAGGCGCCAATACTCTGTGGGGTTGCGGTTCAAATTGCTGTTACCACCATGCCAGTAAATTATTTACTAATTAATGCATGGATTCTGTAGAGTGTGCTGGGACAGTACGGTAATTCTGTAGCAATTCATGGATTCTGTGGAGGGTTCTGGGAGAGTACTGGTTTCCAGGGTAATTAATAAGCGCTATTCAGTCCACGTATAATCACAGTATGAGCTGTGTCCTCATACTCAGAAAATAATCAGCACAATTCCCAGTTGGCGTGGGACTCCTTCAGGGCTAGGCTTCATCCTCCAGCCATTTAACATTTTCATGGACAGGATATCAGGATGCAGCCCGGAGGCGGAGGGGGGCATTGGAATTGACATCCAGTTCAGTAGCCATAGAATTGTATCACTGCTTTTTGCAGATGACATTTTCCTGTTGGCTTCATCAGGTTGTGAACTCCAGCATGCATTGGGGTGGTAAGTGTGAAGTGGCAGAGATGAGGTTCAGAGCCTCCAAATCTGAGTCTATGGTCCTCAGAAGTAAAATATGGACTGTCTTCTCATGGTGGGAGTTGAGTTACTGCCTCAAGTGGATGGGTTTAAGTACCTTTTGGTCTTCATAAGTGAGGGGAAAAGAGATGGTGACAGACGGATAGGTATGGTGTGTGCAGTTATACAGTCGCTATACTGATCTGCAGGGGTGAAGAAAGAGCTAAGCCAGAAGGCAAAGTTCTTGATTTATCAGTTTAGCTATGTTCCTACACTCACCTATGACCATAAGCTTTGCAACATTGGGGGTACAAGTGGCCTAAATTAACTTTCTCTGCAGGGTGGCTGGGTTCTAGAGAGGAGCCAACTGAAGAGGTTCTGGAATCGTATATGGATGCTTTCCAGAGATTTAACCGACACAACCAACTGAGAGGAGTCTCCAAGGAAGACCCAGGGTTCGCTGGGAGGATTATATTGCCCAGATGGCCTGGGAACGCTTTAGGATCCCACAGTATGGGTTGGCAATTGTGCCTGGAGAAAGATGTCTAAGCCTCTTTGCTAAGACTGAATAAATGAATAAATAATGCACAGTGGTGGAAATACAGATTTTGAATATTACTAAGTGAACTACTCGGCTGACAGCACAGTGTTCATTTATAATGGTAGTATTGCTGTCTGTCAGTCTAGAAATGACTTTTGAAAAATCTGAATGTTGTTTAGAAATCCACAATGCAATTAATAGCAGTTTCAGGCCTATACAAATACTCTTTTTTGCACTTTTGTCCTGTCTCGCAACCAAAGTTGTTAGAATAGATTCTGGCCTCTTCATGGTGCCACATTACATTAGGCAGGCCTGAAGATGAAGGCAGAAAGAAAAAATCAGGGTATACAATTCATAAATTAAACCTTCAGATCTTCTTAATTTACCCATCTTATCGCACAGGTGAAACAAGAAATGTTTAATTTTAGGTTTTATTTATTTCGGTTTAATTTATGAGTACCTAATTCTTATTCTAAATGGGTCTCTTCCTGCTTTGAAGCACATTTTCTGTTACATTTTACAATAACAGTTGTGTAGCTGAAATTTTAAGATATAGGCGACATTTCACAAACCATAAAAAATTGCATTTTTTACAGCTATAATTGTACTGCTACATATTTACATCATATCCCAAGTAAAAATAGTTCTTTATAGTACAACATTACAATATAAACTAAATCTTCCATTACAACTTTAAAAGGAAATAAAATATTTAAATGACAGAAAGCTTTGAGGTTTTTTTTTAGATTTACTTATTGTAATTATACCAAAATAAACACTCATATTTATTTTTTAACAAGCTAGAAAAATGTGTGAATGGCACATAATTTGGGTGAGGTCAAGGATCTCATTTTTTGTTTAGCAAATATTTTGTATGTGCAGTGCAAAAAATGTAAGGACAGTATAAGCAGTATAAGCAGTACAAACACCACGGTGGGTGCAGGACACACACAATCAGAGCAAAGCAGAGAGACAAACATGATAACTTACCACATGTAGAGAGCACTCAAAGTATGTGTTCAGTATTACTTGTTTAGGATTGTTTCTGCACATGCTATCCTGTAACACCCTGTGTAGTGGCAAGGTTGGCACAAGACCACATAGTAGGCGTTTTGTAATGCAGGACCAACCGGGATCAGATCTGTGAGAACTCAAACACGAAGACACAGACACAAAAAGGTTTATTTACAGATGCAACAAAACAACAAAAAAGTCCCAATCAAAAATAATAGAAAATAGTGAGCTAGCTATATAATGTGAAGTTTACAGTCCCCAAAAATAAAAAATACAGACAAAAATGTATATACACAAAAAAAAATTGGTAGTCTTCCTAAATGAGGAAAAGTGTTCAGGAAGAAGCTACACAAATAAAGTCCAAAAGAAGGCAAAAATATTTACAAGTGGAAAAAAAGTGTATATACAAGAACAAAGACAAAGTGCACCAAAACCCAAAATCTTTATAAATACCTCCACCAAAATAAAGCTAAACTATGAGATATCTTTCTATTATATAAAAAAATCCTTTGATGCAATGAGACTTTTTGGAAGAGTGATTTTTTCAAGTCCCATGAGACGCGACTTTTGCCTTGAGATTTTTTCAAATCACACCCTCCTCTCAAACAAGACCATGGTCCTCTAGCATCGAAAAACGAGGAAGTCAAACGAATCAACACCAAAAATGACAATCGGTTACACAGCAAATTGGTTAAATGCATATCAATAGACTATGCCGAAACACCACCGCATTGGTGGTGATCATGTGGAAGATGTAAACAACAACTTACAATATCCCGAAGAATATCTACAACCGTTAACGATGTCTGGTCTTCCAACTCATGAATTAATGCAGAAAGAAGTCTGTATCCAAGAAAGGTAATGTAGTACATCTCCCGCAAACAAAATTAGACAACAAAGGAGATCTTGATATGCCATTCATATTAAAACGTTAATAGTTTCCCATTAGAATAGCTTTTGCAAAGACAATTAAATCACAGAACCAAACATTTGAAAAAGTCATTTTATTTAACAGAGAGAAAGAAACAAAATTCAATCACTGGCAGTTATACGTTGCGTTGATGCATATGTAATAATTACCATGAAAATAAAGATCTGTTTAAATTGTACATCCACATCACCATACGCAAGTGGCAGAACCGCAAAGAGGGTTTGTGAGCTTCGCGAGCGAAGTGAGCAGGGGGTAAAAACCCCTAGTCTATACTATATTTGCAAGAAATTTACAAAAATAAGGCACAAGCCACTGTTTTGTAAACTAACTGAAGCAAGCTCTAGTAGTTTCCAAACTCTGTCCCGAGGACCCACTGTGGCTGCAGGTTTTTAATCTAGCCAAATTCACAATTAGTGATAATAATTGATCTTTTATTTAGATGGTCCCCCCCCCCCCCCTTTCTCTTTTTCTGCCTTTAGAAAAGCACAGCAGTATGATTTTTACGTTTATAAGGCATTCAGAAATATTTGTACTTTTGCTTTAAATGCTTACCTCTGTTTTGTTGTTGTCTTATTATTTTGTTATTTGTTTTGTGCAGTTTGCACCATTCATTATAATCATGATAATTAAAACAAACAGGACTGACAACCAGAAAAGCAACCCTGAATGATGAAAGGCTGCAATAACTTTATCAGACCCACTACAACAACAACAACAACAACAACATTTATTTATATAGCACATTTTCATACAAAAAAGTAGCTCAAAGTGCTTTGCATAATGAAGAAAAGAAAAATAAAAGACAAAATAAGAAATTAAAATAAGACAACATTAGTTAACATAGAAAAAGAGTAAAGTCCAATGGCCAGGGAGGACAGAAAAAATAAAAAAAAACTCCAGACGGCAGGAGAAAAAAATAAAATCTGCATGGGTTCCAGGCCACGAGACCACCCAGTCCCCTCTGGGCATTCTACTTAACATAAATGAAATAGTCCTCTTTGTATTTAGGGTTCTCACGGAAGGACTTGATGATGATGGTCATGCAGTCTTCTGGGTTTTAATCCATCACTGTTGGAACATCACGGTGCTTTGAGTAGATGGTGGTGGCGCAAACCACCACCAAAAGGACACCGGAAAAGGAAACAGAAGAGAGTGTAGGGGTTAGTACAGATTTTAGAGCTACCATGAATAGTTATTATAATGAATTGGATATACGGAGTATCAGGATTAAATTACAGTGAAGTTATGAGAAGGCCATGTTAAAGTAATGTGTTTTTAGCAGTTTTTTAAAATGCTCCACTGTATTAGCCTGGCGAATTCCTATTGGCAGGTTATTCCAGATTTTAGGTGCATAACAGGAGACACTAATTAGTAGGTAATAAATTAAACAATCAGAACACCTGAAAAAGCAGAATGAAAATCAAGCTGAAATTTGTTAAAAAGTTTTTTTTAGTTTTTTTTTTTTTTAAAACACTATTATCCCCTTATAAGTGCTTAGTACATTTTAAGAAATTTTCACCAAACTTAGCTTTGTTATTTTTCCATTGATTCCAAAACACAGAAACTGGGGGGAAAACAGCTTACTTAATTAGCCCAGGAGTCCAATTAAAAACAGAAGTTGTTTGGAACAAAACCCTGCAGCCACAGTGGGTCCCCTGGACCGAGTTGGGGAAGCACTGAGCTATACCAACCACACCACCGAGTCTGAAGACCACCTGTACGAGGCAAGAAGTGCCTCTTGTAGTATGGACATAAATCTTCACCCAGTCCCGCGACACATTGCTCCCTTTAACCAATTGCGGCAGATGCAGGTACTTTCTACACAGGTGCTCCTCTCGACCATTGCAAGCCTTGTAATACATAGGGCTAGCGGCCTCGTGTGCGCGCGAGTGAGCACAAGCGTGAACTGGAGAGCATCCCGACGCAGTCCCTCGGAAGAGCCGATACGCACTACAAAAACAAGTACAGTGGAACCTCTGGTCATAACCCGATTTGGTCGTGACCCGAAGTAATTTCCCCCATAGGACTGCATGTAAATACAATTAATCTGTTCCAGACCGTACGAACTGTATGTAAATATATTTTTTTAAAGATTTTTGGTCGTAACCCGATTTGTACGTGGTCCGAGACGTTCGTGACCCGAGGTTCCACCGTACTTATTTTCTTTGGGAATTCCCTTCTCGAACTAATGAATGCATGCACGTTCTTAACTAAAAATGGCTGGACTAGAGAGACGCTCGCATTTATGACGGAGTAGGCGCAGCGTCCTCCAGCAGGCCTGACCTGCAGGTTCAACCGACCCGTCCTGCTGCGTAAACTGCCGAAGACAAAGTTAAAATGACCGCGAAAGCACACCCTGCACTTAATGACTTACACCTTTATCCAATTCATAGGATTTCTTCCTTAAAGTGGCAATGCCTGTTAGGCGGATTACCACATGTCCATGTTGAACAAACTTGGCACACTGCAAAAAATGAAATCTTAACAAGCCAGACAATCTTGAAAAGAAATAATAGATCTTGTTTTTTTTTTATTTTAAGAATAACTGACTTGAGTAGATTTGTATGTGTAAGATATATAATCTCATTTTTAGAAAATTTAACAAGTTAACAAGTTAAACTTTCTCACTATATTGGCAGATAATTTTGCTTGATTCAAATACCTTTTTCCAAGATTGTCTGGCTTGTTAAGATTTCATTTTTTGCAGTGCACTTGTGATTTAGTCTGACTGGGCTGCTCCCATTGTGGCTAGCGCAAGCCCTGTTGATACCTGTTTTTAGCTGTATTCAGTCTCCATTGTCCTCATTTTGGGGGTCTTCTGCTATAATAATGGATTGGAAGCAGAGCCCTTTCCAATCTAGTCGGTGGTAAAACTTGTGTGAATTATTTTATGCAGTTCCTAATATTCATACTATAACTTGTAACAAACAATATTCTGTGCTTTCTGTGTAATAATGAACAAAGTAAAATATATTAATGACTTTGCACATATGCACAAGCACCCAGCTAACGTAACACTGAGTTACCGTCAGCAACAAATAACCAGTCTAGCCAAGAAACATAATCATGGTTGCTAGAAAGGAACATTTCAATCAAAAAACTTCACCTGTTTAATTATAAGTCCATTCAGCAGTGCAGTGGTTCCTAAACCTCTCAAGACCCTTTTTTGCATCTTTGCTATCCATACTCCGTGGAGTGCCTCACAGGTTTGCTGCCAATTGTCCTCCCCTTTCCATCGAGAATCTCTGCCGATTGTCGTCTGGTGTGGTGGATGGGTTGCAGTTTCCCTTTGCCTGCAGCCAGCCATCACAAGGCATTTCACAAACCATTCTCGACCCTTTCACATTCAGGACTATTGTAATACATGACTCAGCGCAGCCCAAATTCAAACATCACAATACCCAAATGGGTCATGACCCATGGTTTAAGAAACACTGCAGTACTGTGTGTGTGTATATATATATATATATATATATATATATATATATATATATATATATATATTAAATATATATTTTTTCATAGCATTTGTAGTCTGAATCACGATCTGATTGTATTGGTGGTGCAGTGTAAAGTAGCATCGCTTCTGACGCTGACATCCGAGGTTCGATCCCCGAGAGGGGGTGGAGTGTGTACGCCTGATGAGCTCAAATAAGGGAGAAACATGTGTCGCGTACTCTTTGCATTATTTGACAGTAAACTATGTAATATATATATATATATATATATATATATATATATATATATATATATATATATAAAGATGTTTTCTTATTAAAAAAATCATTAATGGAATAGTCTAACATTGGGATAGGATAGGCACGACTCCCTGAGGACCACCCAGAACAATGGTTGTGCTCTTTTTAAGGTGACAGATCTGCTTCTTTTTAAGGTAGGTGTTGTGCAAGAAAAAGTTGCTTGAGGCTGGATGAATGTAATTATCATATTCACTGATTGTTAACATATTTTCTTTAGCTGTTACATTAAAAAGTTTTTTTCAGAAAAAAATAACATTTGAGATTTTTTAATAACCTAGAGCATCTGTTAGGGTGGGGGAATAGGCCTTCCAGACACCTCTTAATCTCCACCCATTTGAGATATGTTATTTTTCTTATTTTGCCATTTGAGATTGTTGCAAGAGCACCAGTTGGTAACTGGTAAGTGAAAATAAAATGAACATACTGAATGAGAATTAAGAGTTTTCCATTGGTCTTGTAGTTTTCTCTTACATCCCAAAACTTTTTATCACAGACAATTTCTATTCCTAAAATGTCAGGGAATTTCATGTAAATAGGATTAATGATATAAATGTCATATTATATGTTGTCATTAAAGATGTGGGTTGGCTGGTACTTTACCTGGCCAGGAAGCCATGATGAAGGAAGGAGGTGGATGGGTGGGCATCCTGATGGGGTTTGTTAGTGGTACCTTTCCTGGGCTGTAGGCTTTACATGGGAAGGACAGATTGAGACTGCCTCCCAGTTGCCCAGTACACTGGGTGGTGGTATCTCTCAGGTATGGCTCCCATTTGAACACCTGCATGGCTGCACAGGAGTTGTAGGTTTGCTGGTCAGCCCTGTTGGGGTCCTCAGGTGACACTAAGGGGAGCTGCTGGGTGCAGGCTCTTCTGTTACAGAGAGGTTCCGCTGGACATAGAAGTGCTTCCAGGTGGGAATCTTGTTAAATTGGATATACTCCCACATTTGTGTTAAAAAGGAGCCACTCACCCTCACCCTGGGAGTCAGAGTCAGAAGGAGGTGGGCAAGGCTTGCTCGGAGGATAGTGGAGGTGGAAGGGAATTGTGACTATTATTTACCAGGTGAAAACAATCTGTAAATTTTGAGTTATTCTTTTTAATTAAAAAAAATCTTTGAACCCATAATTGTGTGTAGTTTGGTTGTGTCAGTGTTTCAGGTGCTTGTACACCACCTCAAGGTCACAATGTAAATGGTCATTTTGTGAATTAATTGTAAGTAATACTTTCTTTCTTTGGATATATTTTAAATATTTTACCAAGCTTTATGTACCCCAGTCAAAGCTACTTCCAACTATTTCGTCCTGTTTTGTAGTTTCTTTTCCATACAATACAATGCCTTCCAAATTGAACCAAGGTACTTGTTTTTTCTTACTTTGCTCTAATTGTGCTCAGATGGAAATGAAAAGACTTGGAGTTCTCCAAGAACTGAAATTGGCCATGCAACCCACAGATTAAAATAATATTGTTAACCCTGCACACTAATCAAGCTTAGCTGCACTATAAACAGAGCCTCTAAAGTTCTGTATGTTCAGGGTGAATGAATGCATTCTCTGGGATTCTTTTTCTGCCTTTTCTTGACTCCAGCAAACTGTCTGATTTGCCAGTTGGGTGTCCATTGAATAAACAAACTGAATAAAGGAATGAAAACTGCTTGCAGCCCATATTTCTCATTCCAGATTTTTTGATTGAGATAGACAAATCATCACGTTCCACAAAAGCAGAAATAATGAGGTTGAGAATTCTGACAAATAGGAGTGATGCAGTTTTATCTTTAGAAAGAGCATTTGCTCATTAATTTGTTATATTCCTTATTGCCAAAGAAAAACTAGTAATGTCTGGCCATTTTGGAATTTGATTTGTTTTGTCACTTTTTTAATGGATTCGGCATCCTGCAGGTTCAAATTATCTGCAATCTGTATTGAGTTTGCATGTTTTCTCCATATCTGGATGGGTTTTATCCCAGGCTTGTCTTACACAAAAAAACATGTATTTAGGTAAATTAGCATCTGTAAACTGGGGGTGTGTGCATATGAGTGTGCCCTGTAATAGACTGCTAAACTGGCCAAGGTTGATTATTGCCTTGTATCAATTGCTGCCATAACAGGCTCTGGCCCCTCCTGACCCTCAGTTGGATTCATTGATTTTGAGACTGTGATATTATGTTACTGTTTTATTTCTAAATTAATTTATTCTCCATGTACAGTATGTACAGTATTTTATGTCCATGCTAACCACACTACCTGTCAAAGACAGGTAATAGAATAATAATAAATAAAAAAAAAAGCTTTCTCTTGCCCTTCTGCACCTTTTCTCTATATTTGCATGTGTGAATGTCTCTTAACTGACGCTCCCTCTCTTGAGTGTGTTCCTGTAAAGACCGCTTCTCAGACTCTATTTTCAAGGTGCTTTTCTTACCTCCGGTCTGGTTTTATATTTGCCGTCTTTGAACATGACACTCTTGGCGGGTTTCATTTTCCTTAATTAATGTTTCGTCACCAGCACTCCTTTTTTCGTGAGAGAGTTTTCGTAAAGCCTAACTCTCAGATTATTTTCCTGGTTTCATACTTTGTCTTGGAAGGAGACTCTCAGTGTGCCTTCTATGCCTTTACTAAGGTCTCTTCACTGACATTCCCACTCTCATGTATGTTCCTATAAAGCCTGCTTCTCAGACTGTCATTATTTTTCAGACACCTTTCTTACCCTCCCATCTTATTTTATACTTACTGTCTTTGAAGGCGTTTTTCTCAGAGTGTCTCTTGTGCCTTTACTGACATGCCTTCACTGGTGCTCTTTTTCTCATGCTTGTGTTTAGGTAATGCCTGCTTCTCAGATTGTTTTCAAGATTTCAAATTTTCTGTTTTTGAAAATGACTCTGTGTGCCTCCTAAACCTTTACTAATGTTTCTTCACTGGCACTCCTTCTGATAAGCGTGTTCCCATGAATCCTGCTTCTCAGACTCTATCATTATTTTTGTGGCTCCTTTCTAGCTTCCTGTGTGATTTTTCTACTTGACGCTTTTAAAGGCGACTCTCTCAGCCAACCTCCTATGCTTTTATTCCTCCTCTCTCTCTCTCTTTTCCACTTCCTCTTTTGTCACATCACCAAAACAAAACTATTCAATCACTATGCTCTGAGGGACTGGACACATAGACCTTGGTGTTTTATTATATGGTAGATGTTTGGGCAAAACTGAAATGAAAACTTGAATTAAAAGCTGATTTCATTGAAGGTGGTATCATTTAAGGAGATGGGTGCTCTCATCATTTCAGCTACTGCTTCTAAAATGTATCCTTCTGTCTTTGCAGGTTTTGAAAGTTTCCTTCAGTTTAAAAAAGATATTTCATGTTGTTAACCGGCAATTTAGCTACAGTAGAGCTTTTTGTGTGTGTCCTGTACATGAAGCTGAGATGATAAATCCCAGCTTCCACAGCATGATGGGAAAAACTAATCCGTAAATGGACGAATGATGTTATTTAGCAGTGTCTTGTAATGACAACTTCTCATGCATGTGTGAAAAACATAATACTGCTAAATAAAGAGAGAGGGCAAGATGAGAGAGAAATGTTTTGTGAAAGTAAGAATGGGGTTCAGAAAACTGCCTTCATTTCCTGTTAGATTAAGCACTTTTGTGTCTATTGGAAATACTTTGTCTATTAAATAATGTTAATAATTGTGGAAAAAAAATCCCTTACTTTCAGTTGCTTTTCTGACTAGTTACTTGTGTTTTGCTGTTGGCTCTCTTTTTCTTCAGGGTGACGATCTCATTTCCCTTCTTTTTGGAAAATAAACAATCTAGTCCATGATCTAAGAGATGTGCACACCCCTAACAAACAGGAGACTGTTGGATGTTTTTATTTCTCACATCTCAACTTCAATAAGTTTGTTTACAACATGTCATAATATAAACTACTGCGGTGGGTTGGCACCCTGCCCGGGATTGGTTCCCTGCCTTGTGCCCTGTGTTGGCTGGGATTGGCTCCAGCAGACCCCCGTGACCCTGTTTGGATTCAGCGGGTTGGAAAATGGATGGATGGATGGATGGATAATATAAACTAGAAATTTTTTTGCACATTTCCTGTATTCTAGGTGGAGTGAGTTGAGTCCAGCAAAGGGCAGGATAAGGACAGAGAAACGTCAGAATTTAATTCCTGTAATTTATTGTCAAGAGACAGAGAAGTAGTACTTCGTTGTTGTCTTCTTCTTTCAGCTGTTCATATTAGGGGTTGCCACAGCAAATCATTTTTTCCACATCTTCTTGTCCTCTGCATCTTATGGAAATGAAATGGACCTGTGTGATTAAATGCATTCTAAAAGTAAAGTACATTAGTGCATTTTCTGTATCTAGACTTTCTTGTGTTTGTCACTTAATTGTTTTCTGTATTGGTAAAAATGTTTATGTGCAAACAATATATTAAAAGGTCAGTTATCTCAGGCTCAAAAAGATGGCAAAAGCAAACTGCAGAGCCCAGAAAGATTTGGGGGGGAGAATAAGATGCTTCCTTGGAATACTAGAGTGCTGCGGAAACAATAGGTCGTAGGAGAATCTGAGTCTCCTGATATAAGGGGACTAAAGATCCTACAAAGTTTAGGGTGTGTTAATAGACCCCTTGGTTGATAGAGCATACACAGGGTCCAATGCTGGGAGAACAGGAATCCATATTTTGGAGTTTCAGACATGGTAAAGGGTTTATGGCACCTAGAACAACCCAAAAAATAGGCAAGAGATTTCACTGCTTTGCCCAGAAGAGGCTCTCCCTATGTCAGCAGCCCTCCAGCTGCTACCTGAAAGCTTTGGCCTATGCAGGCCAAAAATGCAGAACTGGTTTTGAATGTTCAAAAGTACACTCAAAATTCTGAAAATATATCAAACTGTTTTTCAAGGGAGAAAAAAAAAGTAAAATTTTGGGCTGTAGAGTTGATCCAAAATCATTGTAACCGAAGAATGTATTGAAAAATGAAAAAGAGGAAAATTAGGGCAAAAGAGAAGTGCTTAAAAGGTAATACAAAACTAATAAACTCTGAAACACTAGCCCAAATACAAAAAATACAGCAACAGAACCAGAATAATACTGAAAATTCAAACAAAAAGTATTACTTGCCATAACTCCTAACCAATTCAATAAACTACTACTGAGACCTTTTCTCTGGCTAACATTAAAGCAACAGACTCATTCCCCTCAGCTCATTATAAAGACTGAGGGCAGTCCCTCAGCTGTAACATCTGCCTAAAGGGGACAAGGAACCATTGGGTTTAACTTGTATGCAAAAAATAAATCTTTTTTTTAATGGATAATGGCAATGATTGGGAAAGCTAAATACTTTTAAGAATGGTAATATTCATAATCCATTTTCAATCCAGTTCAGGGTGGAGAGAACCAGAGACTAAAATTGGAAAAGGGATTCAAAGCAGATAGCACCACTGGATAAAAACTCACTCATAAACCTTCTTTTGGAACCACAATTTCAATCCCACATTTAACACTTACTGTACATTGTTATGTTGTGGGGAAAAAAACCCCCACAGTATTCAGTAAAAACCCCACAAAGAGCACAGCAGGACCTGGGATAGTAACCGAGGACTCTATAGCTGTGCAGTGAGGCAGCATTGTTAGCCATCTCCATGACAGCCCATGGTATATATTGGGGTTTATATTTAAGCTATATTATACTGTTCTCCAAAACATCAAACAAAAATTTACAAAAATGGTGTAAAAAGATTATTCCTGACCTATTACATGTAAATATAAGTTGCATAAAACTCAGATTAGTAAGCCTCAAACACAAATGGCAGTCAGAGCCTTCAGGACAGCTCCTACCTGTCAGGGCAATAAATGGCTTCACATGGAGTGAAGAAACATCACATGTAGCTCACTGCATCTTAAATGTAATAGTAATCCACTGGCCATTCTGTGCTGCGACTCGGGCTTGAAATTCTATGTAATTATGGTTAAGCTGTAGTCAGACTCTGGGTGAAATGTAATGATCTGCTGTGCAGCATTATGCACAAATAATGCTAGGGGCAGTATTCTGTTGCCATCTAGTAGATGAAATAACATCATACAGCAAAAAATCGCAAATATTTCTATGTGTTCTGCCACTTTATGGTAACCCTATAGTAACTCATCAATATTCATAAGTGGGGCAGAGCCTTTAACCAAAAACACAATGGCAAACAAAAAGTTGTAAAGCCAGTTTTAGAACATACCGAAACTGAACCATTGCTGTAACTGAACAACAGTGATGATGATGCGAATCTGCCATAAAACTGGCGTTTCTGACCTGCAAAGTTTCAGTGAAGTTCATTTTTGTGTCAGCGTCGTACTACTACTGACAATCCTGCACCTCCTCATTGCCCTTTTATTCGTAACGCCAGTCTAAAGATGTCTATTCCACATGATTAGCTGGGCTATGTATGAATTGTCAAATGTAACTCTGATGTAGAAAATAGCTGTTGTTGAAAAGAACCAGTATACTGAGCAGCACTGGAAAAGTCACATCAAAACCATTTTCTTCTCTCAGTCGCTGGTAGACTGTCACTGTAAACGACATGTGGGTAGTTTTCAATCCTGATACTGCATGGTAGAGTGAGTGTAAAATAGGGCACAAAGAAATGTAAAGAGTTGGGGTTCCACCTTGGTGACTATGTAATTGGGTTTGAAAAAACAAAACATTCAATAAATGTGTAATAGTCTTTTCAGAATGGAGTTCTCAACTGAACTAAAACAAGATAGCCTATTCCCAGGTTATGAGCTCAAGTGGCAGGAAGGGGAGGGTACAGGGAGACAGATACGGAAATGATGTCAGCGGTGGAGTAGCTGTTGTTTTTCTGTTCTGCAGAGGGAGAAGAAGAGAAGGCATTAGTACACAGCAATATGCCCTGGTCTGGCAGGTAATTACCATCACCAAAGACCCTAAGCTGTCTCCAATGAGTGACATGAGTAAACCAATCCAGAGACAGCACTAGACACCCATGTTGCAGGCACCCATTTTCAATGAAGTTATGAGAGAGTGTTATTTTTCATTAATAACAATGACTATGATCAATGCAATCATGCAGCAGTGAAACTGTAAAAATTGTGGAATGTGTATCAGGTGAAGTTCAAAAATATGTTGGAGTATGCTCCTGATTGTAGCAGGGCTACATAATTGTAGATATTTTGTATTTTGTGCTGAGTCACGTTTTTTTTTTTTTTTTTTTTGCATTGTCCTGTTTATTACCGTATGTGTGTATATGTAAATGTTGTACCCAGAAAACAAACTGGGAAGGATGATGCAGGAAGGCAGCGACCCCTAGACTGGTATTTCCTGTTTACACAACAATTACATCCGGGATATTTGTTATTTAAACAAGAGGAGCGAAGATTAGAGGAGAGCAAGGAGAGAGAAGGAGAAAGGCGTCATTTTTCAAATTTATTTTCCAAATCATCACTTAGGTTCACTGTGCAACTTTGCCGTTTGCTTTTTCATTATCTGGAACATCATCACGTCAGCCAGTGAGGAGAAACCCCAGGGTTTGGATTTCATTCAGCCGTTGCCGAGGACTCACATGGTGAGATCGTTTTGAATTATTTTTGGAAAGGAGCAAAATATCATATCAGCCAGTATCTATCTATCTATCTATCTATCTATCTATCTATCTATCTATCTATCTATCTATCTATCTATCTATCTATCTATCTATCTATCTATCTATCTATCTATCTATCTATCTATCTATCTATCTATCTATCTATCTATCTATTTCATTTAAATCAGGACTTTAATAACTTTGGACTCAGTTTACTACATCCACTTCAATTGCAGTTTGTTTTGATCTGTGTTCTGTGTTTCGTTTTCTATTCATTTATTGTTTAGGGGCAAGGGTGGGCTTTGTATTTTTTTTTTGATTACTGCATATTCCTGTGCTAGTGATAAGTAAGACATATATATATATATATATATAAATATATATTATCACACACGTGCGCTTAGGAGGCAGTCAAAAAGCCTAAAGGTGAGTGAAATATCGCGAGACAGGGGGTTGTCACATGGTACTTACCTAAATCTCCCATTCTTCTCAGCAGGAAAACCGAAGAAAAATAAGAAAGCTACTTCCGGGTTCCAAGATGGCCACCGGGACATCACTTCTGGCGCCCGACATGACGTCACTTCCAGCAACTCCCGATATCATCACTTCCGGTTTCCTGCCAACCATTTCGTGCCTCCATTTTCTTTTACTGTATAAAAATGCCATTTTCCCACTGTAAATCATCAACTGCTTATGCAAATTGCTTTTGATCATCATAACGTTTCTTTTTTGTGTTTTTTTTCTTGTCCGTTGGACAATATACAGGGACGGTCCCCAAAACTTCTTTTTGTGATGCTTCGTTTTGTTTCTAAAGAAAATATTTCTACAATTGGCGTAGCCGGCAGGGTTTTTTCTTCGAAAATGACTGCAGAACAAGATCTAAATACTGTCCTATCAACCATCATGGCTGAATTAAGTACCTTGAAGGTACAAATGGGTGAGACTCAGACCCAGCTCACCGAATCCGAAGCCCAGGCTGCAGCCGTGGTACGGACGGAGGCCACTCGATCCCTCCCCAGCTTACTTACTTAACTGAGGGGGATGACATTGAGTCATATTTTTTGGTTTTCAACCATACTGCTAATCATAATGCATGACCAAGGTTAGAATGGGCGTACCTACTGGCCCCCTACCTGAAGGGGATAGCGCAGAGGGCCTATTACAATTTAACTGAGGAGCAGGCCGCTGACTATGACGTATTAAAAACGGAGGTGTTCAAACAATGCAGCATTTCTCCGGAACAGCAGGCGAGAGAATGGAGGGAGTGGCAATTCAACCCCAAACAGCCTCTCCGCACCCAGGCGTTTGAGGCTTGGAGTAAGGTGTGTCGGTGACTACGGCCCAATATAAACAATTCACACAAGATGGCCGAACTTTTAGCGTGTGAGACCTTTGTGCATGCCCTCCCCGAAAATATCGGCCAGCAGATCCGGAAGCAAAATTTTGATAATATGGACACCCTAATCAAAATCGCTGAATGTCACTGGGCAGCTTGTAAATCAGAGCAATCGGAAGCGGTCCTCTCGCCAAATCCAACAGGCACATGGAGCAGCCCCTGAGCCCTCTCGACGAGCTCCCGAGTCTGCCGTCCATCAAAAGGACAAACATTTCAGCCTTCCCCGCTGTTTCAAGTGTGGGGAGGTTGGACATCTGTCACCTGCATGCCCCAATGAACACAGGACTGTTTGCTGATTAAGGGAGAAAGGTACTGTGCTGTTGTGACTAACCCTCTGTCTCTTCCTTACACAGGTGCAGTTCTTATAAATGGAGTTAAGGTAAGAGCGATGTTCGATTCTGGGAGTAACATTTCCATTGTTGCGTACTAATTTGTTTTACCGCGACAATGGCTTAAAATAAAAACTAGCCTAAGATGTATTCATAGGGACATCCGGTTTTATAGGACTGCCAACTGTATGGTGACTATAAATCATATTATGAGAAAAGTAACCATGGCAGTGTTACCCCATTTCCAGTCATAATTGGTAGAGACTGGATGAAAATTAATAGCGGTTCAAACATAAGTGCTCCTGGAAAAAATTTGGGCTTAATAATGGACAGTTCATCAACTCCAACTGCCTCCACGCCATGTAGATAGATAGATAGAGAGATAGATAGATACTTTATTAATCCCAATGGGAAATTCACACTTTGGCCACTAGGACCCATATAGGTATTCAGTGCGAGGGAGTTGATGTCCCATCGTCCTCTGCGGGAGCTAGTACAGTTAACGTAGGGGACGTGGTGACTGAAACTCCTCCCATTGAGGTCACCCAAGATCCTATTCAGAATTTATCTTCCCAATTCTTAATTACCCCATCTTCCTTTAAAAGGGAACAATGGAACGATGATTCCTTAAAATTTGCTAGAAATGCAATGGTGTCAGTTGAAGGACACACGTCCGTAGATCCCCTACCATGAATGCCTTTCTTTGTAATAAAAAATGACCTCTTGTATCGAATGGCAGAATACAAGAATGAAGTGAGGACATTGCTTCTAGTACCCCGTACTTATTGGTGACATGTATGTGAACTAGTGCATGCCCACCTTCTGGGAGCCCCATCTGGGCTCCGAAAAAACACTGGAGAGAATTAAACTCCAATTTTATTGGCCAGGGATAAATGAGGAGGTCCGATGATTTTGTGCTTCATGTCCAGAATGTCAACTTCATCAGATTCCTAGGAGGGATAATGCTCCTCTTGTCGATCTTCCCCTTATTGATATTCCCTTTGAACAAGTCAGCATCGACCTCGCAGGACTTTTAGAACCCTCGTTGAGAGGTCATAAATATATATTAGTGTTAGTGGATTACGCCACTCGAATTTCAGAATCTGTTCCATTGTGCTCAGCTACCTCAAAGAACATTGCACAGGAATTAGTAGGGATATTCGCTTGTGTAGGGATCCCCAAAGAGGTTCTTACAGATCAAGGGACTCCCTTCACTTCGGAGACGTTCAAGGAGGTGGCTAAATTACTCAAGATAAAACATCTGAAAACATCGGTCTATCATCCACAAACAGACGGATTGGTAGAACAATTTAATCAGACTTTGAAGCAGATTTTATGAAAAGTAATTAATGAGGATGGGAGGAACTGGGATCAGTTACTCCCCCTCGTATTGTTTTTCTCCTTTTGAATAACTGTATGGAAGACAACCCCGTGGGCTATTGGATATGTCAAAAGAAGGGTGGGAAGAAGAGGTCCTTCCTACCTCTAATATAATATATTGCCCAATTACGTGATCGATTGGCCAAAATTGGAACCATTCTAAAAGAAAATTTGGAAAAAGCTCAAGCAGCGCAGTCTCATTATTATAATAGAATTTGTCTCGGGTGATTGTGTAATGGTACTCGTTCCTAGTTCCCATTCTAAATTATTGGCGCATTGACAAGGCCCTTACGAAACTAAGGAAAGTAAAGTACTTGCAGATTATTTGGTAAAACAACCAAATCATCGACCGAGTGAGTGACTATATCATATAAATTTGCTGAAGCCGTGGAAGGACAGGCAAATCAATTCCGCCTCTGGTCAGCCTTGCTCCCTTTTCATATCAAAGTCACGCCTTAATTTCGGACCTGATTTAACACCAGAACAAAAACAGGACCTAGAGATGGCTATCCTGTCAGTACCGGAAGTAGTGAACGAGTTACCGGGATGGACTCGCTGATTGAACATGACATCATCACTGACCCAGGGGTGATTGTCAGAGAAAGACCCTATAGGCTCCCGGAGGCAAAGAAGATGGAAGTAGAGTTGGAAATTAGACGAATGCTAGAATTAGGGGTTATTGAAGAAAGTTATAGCCCCTGGTCTAGTCCAATTGTCTTAGTTCCTATGCCCGATGGTCGTGGAGGTTTTGTAATGACTTCCAACGACTTAATCAGGTCTCTAAATTGCCATGAATGTAATTAACCTGATCTACATGCTGTCAAATGAATGGACCACATGCCGTAGCGCAACGTTAGGGGCTTCGCCTTTGGCGCTGACGTTCGAGGTTCAATTCCCGAGAGGGGATGCAGTGAGTGTGTATGCCTGATGAGCCTAGAATTAGGGTGAAACACGTGTCGTGTACTCTTTGCATTATTTGACAGTAAAACTATTTTCAACCATATATATATATATATATTTATATATATATATATAAATTGAGTCTCTGACTCACCTTGTATATACAGTATGTATATATATTAGTTGCACATTTCAATATATCTGCACTTAATTTTACACACTAATTTGCATTGCCTCAAGACCAGTCAGACATACCTCTTTAGGGGGTATGCTGCCCAAGGGATATCCCTGTGACATGCCCCAAACCCCTTAACTGGCTCTTCTTCTCATCCTATCCTGGAGTGTCAGTCTAGCAACCTTTCAAAGAAACGTTTCTGCTGCTTGGACTAGCAATCTCACTGGTGAGGACAGAGATGTGGATTAATAAGTAAAGCGAGAGTATTTAGACTCAGTTCCTGCTTTACCACCATGGACTGGTACAGTGCTCTGACCCTCATGAAAGCACAAGATAAAAAATGTGAACCCTGCCTAAGACAGGGTTACTAGGACACACTTCTAGAGCTAGGCCTGGGAGTGGTGTCAACCTGCAATGGCTTGGTGGTTGGGCAACCCACATAACCCGGCTGGGCTTAGCCTACTTATAATGATGTGTATCCAGCCTGTGGTCTTGCCACCTGCAAGATGAAGGCAGAGGATTGTTGGCAATGCCAGTTTAGTAGTGGGCCCAATGCAAAGCACTATGTTCTCCAAAGGCCTTTTCTCAACTTTCTCTTTCCTTCCACTAATAGGAGGCTAACACACTGAGACTGAGTTACAAATATTAATATGGCGGCACTCCTTCATGAGGAGGCAGCGTACTTTTCTTAGAAAACTCTCTCAGGAAAGCTCTGTGAAATGCTTCAGTTCACCCAGTGAGCAAAGCTTTGAACCACAAACCCCACAGGTTTATTCCTAATTCTTTAATCACTTAGCCACACAAATCCACTTGATCTTCTGTAGAGTAATCTGCCCTCAAGAGAGGCCTATATTAGCCACACGGTTTCTGGAAAGGAAACTAACCCCACAGAACATTCAGTGGTGCTTATCTTACTTGTTTAAGATGTGGTAAGTGAACAGGGAGTAATTTCAGTTTACAGTCTGGGGACACAGATCTGTCCTGCAGGAAGAAAAACAAAATAAAGACATTTGCCTGTAAAACAGCACTTTGCTTGAAGGCGGCGAGTCAAGAAACAGCAAATGAAACATTTGGCAGGAGCCTGAACTGGTGTCACTCATCTGGTAAATGCATCTTCTCTGTGGCTGAGAAGTGTGTTGCTCTGTTACAATCTAAAGCTGGGAAAGTTTCAACTTAATGTGCAAAGTATGTTGTTTCTGTTAATGCAAAATCTATGCTATCTTAAACTGTAACACATTTAACATGACTGATAGTGCTCAGATTTCTCCAGGATGTAACAAAAACAATAAACAGTGGGCCTGCATGGAACAACCTTCCATCCATCCCTTTTTCAAGGCCATTTTGGTGTCATGTAAAGTATAGGCAGATTCCAGCAATATCGGGACCAGGAACCAGTTGTAGAAGGGATACCAGCACACGGACCTGTGTATGTGAATGGAATATTTAAACACCTGCATTATTACTGAGTATGCAAGGTGTATCCAACGGGGTAGTAAAAGAAACAAAATACATTTTCCAATAGACTTCAATCAGTCGTTTTCCAAATTTTTGTGTAAGCTTATACTTATAGTTTTGGAGGTTGGATGCTACTGAAAGGTCCCAACTTTAATGAACCTCTTTTGACCTTCATGTGTATATGTTTTTTTTCCATTATTGTGGGCGCTCTTCCCTTTCCTCATGTAATCTGGAGACAAGATTTCAGTTGTGCAATATGCTTTGTTTCTTCACACCTCAGTTGGAGATTTCACTTATTGCAGCTGGAACAACCCTGTTATCCTTTTTGGTCATTTTCTTTTATGTTGTTGTATCTGTTATTGTTGAATTATTATTTTTCATGTGCTTTTTGTTTTTTATGTGATTTGTTAATATTTATTTATTTAAATACTAGCTATGCTACCCATCATGTATGAGTTGAAATCTACGTATTCAATTTAGACCTTAGCATATTCTGCATTAACATTTGCACTGCTCAATTTATTGTATAGTAATTCAATGTAATAGTAATACAATAGTAATACAATGCATTCACATCTTTCATTTCAACAAATGGCTCATCACAAACATTAGCACTCCTTTTACAAATCCCACACCAAATGGCATATAACAGAGATGGAGAAATAGTATGGACACATAGATATAGAGCAACACACACCAACACGTATCTCAACAATCCACCTTAATAAAAGGATATTATGTATAGTATATTATCAAACATGAGCGCCTGAAGATCACCTTCCAGCCTCAGACAAGGTATGGAATACCCTGCTGGGGCAAGAGAGTATGTCAACGCTAACAATACTATCTCTTTTCTCCTATGTAGCTCAGAGAAGGGTACCTAAGCCATGCCCACCAACAGCACATCCAATAGCTTATATTTTGGCATATAAATATACTGTATGTATATAACCCTTCACAGAGTGAACATTTATTTAAATGTAATCCATAACAGATTCTAAGAGATTTGGCCACTGTGACATCACTGCTTAGGCTGAGGGCAGTAGTAAATCTGGCAGTGGTTCACTGAGATTAATAAAGTGCAGATCTTTTGTAAGTACTGTTTGGCTTTTTATTGTTCATTGGATTTTTACTTCTATACATTGGATTTTGCCTTGGGTTTTCCTTAACAAATTCTATCTAATCTAATATTTTCACTTTTTCTTGTTTATCCTTTTTTGATTTTCTATATGTTTTCTTATACATAAGAGTTTGTTTGTTAATGTTGCCCGGAAAGCCAGAGGTTTGTGGTTTCCCTCTCCTTTGAAGGACTTTTTTTGTGTATTTTGAACTTTTAAAAACCTGAGCCCCATTCTGGGCCTGTATAGAACCTTGAAGCCTGCCTGTTGAATTTGGAGTCAGGCTGCCTGGAGTGAGAGATATTTTTGAGGCAGATTAGTGAAGTCCTGATCTGGCCTGAGTGATTTTGAAGTGTGTTCACCCTTTTTGCCATTTTGTGTGATGCAGCTCACCACACTTTTTAGCCACAACTTGAATTAAAAAATATGTGAAAAGACTAAAACAATGATGTCACTGTTACCTTTGAGCTCCACTCAAGCTCTTCCTTTCACTTGTTCCTTATGCTAGCTATCATCACTTTTTCCTGCCCACTTTTTGACCTTGCCTTTTTCATGAATGAAGTGCTAATTTATTATATCAGTGCTCATTCATTATTGTCTTTGAAGAGTCCTTGGTTCTTCATCTTGCTGTACTTTGTGTTTTTGTTCTCTGATAAAATGCCTTTTATGTTCTGTTTTGCTGGAATCACGTTCCTGTTTTCTGATGACCTACCTGACTTCTATAAATAATCCTCCGGCCCTTCATTTCCACCCTGGATGGGGTGTGGGGCACACTCATGTACACACCTACACACTGGGACCATCTAGAGTCAACATTGAATATAAAACTTGTGTTTTTGAGATATTAAGTAAAATGCACAGTGACACAGGGAAAATATTCATACTTCCCACAACCTGAGTTGGGATTAAAATGTAGGATGTGGAGCTGTGAGACATCTCTGACTCACCCAGCGTATATAAACTTGCATAGTTCTAATTGGATGTCATGAATCCTTTCAACCACGGCTCCAATTTGACCTGACGCCTAACTCATAATCACAAATGTGGAGCACATCCATCACTGCCCCATGCATTGCCATATACTGTATATTGATGAAAAAAGAAAACAATACAACACTCATTGTTGGGCTGAAGTTTCAAAATTCATAGATGAAATCAAATCAGACAAATAAGAATAGTAGGAAAATGTAGTATTTCAGTAACAGAACAGGAAAATACAGTAATAACTCTGAACATTAACAATTGTTTTGTAGTCCTTCAGTATATTGTGTTAATGCCTCTTGCAGCCACCACAGCTAGACACTTCCAGATTCAGTAAGTCACTGGACTTTAAATGTGTGGTTGATGGATGTTATCCCATTTTTGCAAAGGGTTGGATGAAATTCTGTAGGAGGGGGTCATATCTCTGAATGTGTTGATTCAGGGCATCCATCATAAAGGTGTTCAATGAGTTTAAGGTCAGGAGAGAAGGCAAAATTAGGCAGCACCTGCACACCAGCATTTCTCAGTATAATGGTGATCACCACAGATATGCATGACATTTTACAGTCAGGTTGAATTGCTTCCTGGACTCTGACATGTCACCATGCCCTGCCACTGATGCCTGCATTGTTGTCTGCTGACAGTTTCAGAGGCAGTAAATCATGCTGTCAAGAAAAAGCACTTAACATAGCAAGCATTAAATCTAGTGAAGCCTTGATGTTCTGATGAGCAACAAAGTATGCTATAGACATTTGCCACCACAATTATGCAAGGGTGCCCCTATATGTGCTCTCTGCTGCTGTCTCCCAGTTCCAGAGCCCTCAATTCATAGTCTGGTTGAAGCACGCTCTGTTTTTTTTAATTCTCCCAGAGTCTATTTGGGTGTTTTCCGACACTCCCATATCTCAAAGACATGCAGGTTTTAGTTAACTGACAACACTTACTTGACCATGACTATAGAGTTGAGTCTAACCTTTTAGCTCTAATTCCTGCTTTACATGCACACATACCAAGATAAGTTCTGGTAACCTCTGCTGGAGCAAGAAACTTGAATGAATAAGTACGCCATTCATTTTCTGGGAAAATGTAATGTCTTTGGTCAAATGAGGACTGACAAGTCCAAGCGATAAATGTTGGGGCAGTAACTTGGTCATCTCTGTTTAATCAAAAGCAAACTAAAAGCAAAACAGGTGCTCTGTGGCATGAAATAGAAGTCAAAAGAGACAAAAATAAAGAGCCTTTTAGGGTTTGATGAAATGTTCCTTCGGAAAGTCACAATCCAGGGGCTCCGTCCTGTGGTGTGCTTGACTCACAGAGTGATTGTGACCCCGTGATTTATAGATGGGAGAAAGGAAGGGCCAGAGCCAGTTATCCTCATTGGTTGTCTTCTTAGCTCTGTGGAGGGAATAGAAGAGGATTCGATTAGTTCCAGCACCCCATCTTGCCCTGGAGTGGTATTATGTACCTCAGATGAGCCCGGAGGGTGACCTACTGACGTGCATGTGTCACATTCATAAATATCTCACAAGTCTGTGTGATTTCTGTTTGATCATTGTGTAATATGCAAGGCAGCCGATAATGTGGGCCCAGGTTAGAGTTCTTGTCCGGCCGCTGTCTGTCAGGAACTTGTATGTTCTCCCTATATCTGGATGGGTTTTCTCCTGCATATTAAAGAAATGTATATGCTGTAAGAAAAGACAGAAAAGAACACATAAAATATTGCAGTGCATGATGATCATGGTCATGTCATTCACAAACAAAGAAAGTAATAGAAAAAAAGACAACATTGTGTTGGCAAATAGGGAAAATAAAGTGTTGTGATGACAACACCGGTGTGTCTGCCAACAAGCTGGTCTTCAAAATTACAATGATTTCCAGTTATCATTTAATTAGGTGGAAGCAGAAGGGGAGCAGATGACGGCAGGGCAAGAGTGCTGTCGCTAATGACAGAAATCACCAAAAAAAGAACAAAATCACCAAAAAGAGTACAGTCCTTTCCTTGATGCAGAAGCTAAGCCAGATGTCTGTTTCCTCCTAGCAGTCTTAAAATACAATGTCCAAATGCCACCCATATAAACAGCTCTAATGCTTCACAGCTTTAGTCGGAGTAGTAGAGGAGCAGGTGTGACACACTTTGCATTCAAGAACGCGTAGTGTTTACATAGTGCATTTCACTGTATTATTTTTATTATTATATTTATTGCCATGGATTTGGCCACATTTTTTGCTCCCTATCTCCCTATCTTCTAATAAGCAGATTGATCCAGTTGACACCCAAAGTCTACTTTTCCACAGACTATCCCTTTACTATATTTGGATATCTTTCATTTACTGGGGTAAAACAGTAATGTATTGAGTCCATGTGTAACAGGATTAACTGTTGCAAGCAATATTTGACATATGAGCATAATCACAAAGTACACATTTATTTTGGATCGACACAAATTCATAAGCAAGCAGATTATACATAAATATGCATTATGCACACATATTTCATATGCATAACACATACAAACACTAATTATCCATACAGTGCATACATTTCCATTCAATTTTTATATGTAACTGGTCTGATTGTTAAGTGAAAAGTTTGACACAAGCTTTCAGGCTTCATTTCCAAAACGTATCTTTAAATGAACCCACCACATATTCATATTAAAAGGAAAAAAAAATAAAGTCAAATAGCATGGGACCATTTAAGCGTTTGAATATGGTCCTTTTGAGGCCTAGCAACTGAAACCAGGGATCACAGGAAATTGGTTGGCTGGCTAACTGTTGAAGGATTGAAATGCACGCATGCCGAGAAGGATGGAGCTCCAATCCATCTTTTCCCAACAGTACTGAAAGAAAATCAAACATACAGAGAGAAAGAGAGCAAGAGTGAATTTATCTATAGCTAAGTTTGTACTATTTTCCTGTTTTTTTTAACAGAATAAAGAACAGACGTGTCCTGATTCTTGAAAAGATTGTCCAATAAATAAACTGGCTTGGTGAGAAACACCATTTATTAGGTCATTTCAAAACATTTAATACATAACTTAGGTGTTTTATGTAGATTAGTTTTATTATAGAATGCTAATTTAATTAAAGATCACCAATTTCCAGTCATGTATGTTTGGCAGTTTTAATTCTTGCATGAGACAGTTCGTCTCTTGAGTTGAGAACATGTTTTGGCACTACTCAGGATTAAAATAATGAAACAAATGAGTAGTTCACCTTGAAATCTGACATGACATGCCCTGGAGTAAAACCATAGTCCGACCTTTTCTCAAGTCTTTCATGTGTTGTTTTCTCTAGCTGTGAAGCTTAATTGCAGTTTCCTGGAAATGGCAATTATTTTGCAGTCAAGTTAAAAATATTTACACCAGTTCTGAGCCATCACATAATGCCCAGTCATTGAATTGTTTGGTCTCCTGTCAGCTTTCTTGTTTTGTCCCATTGTATAGTGTGATCAAAAGGGGGCTCTCCAGAGCCCCAGACTCGACACAAGTGCACACGCACAGTCAAAGGTTCACATATTGTAAATTTTATTGAACAATATCTTTTATCAGGTTTTTTTCCAATCAAATTTTCACAAGCATGATTACAATAACAATTCTCTACTCTCCATCAGGCAAGCCTTATCCTCCACCTCCCAACTCCTACTCCCTTGGTGAGGTTGAACAGCTTCTGTTATACCAGACATGGGAGTACTTTTGGTGTCACATGATTATACCCTGGAAGCACTTCCAAGTCAGGCAGAACCTCCTTAAAATGTGAGAGTTCACTCCTCACAGCTCCCTCTGGCAGTACCCACGTACCCCAACAGAGCTGTGCATTAGGACTACGATTCCCACTGTTCCCTGCAGGTGTACAAATGGGAGGTCTACCCAAAAGATGATGCCATCTGGCATACTGGGGGACTACTTGGTCCTAAGAGACAGTTCTTTCTGTCTTTCCATTATATCTGTTATATATCCTTCCATTATACTTCCCAGCCAGGAAAGGTACCTGCAACCAACCCGACCTTATGGTGTCTCATCCAGGTAAGGAACTACCCTCCCTCCTGGTTGAAATATTAGTCCATCCATCTTGGCATCTACAATTGATTTTGGTCTAGTGATTTTTACAATGTTTAACAGTTTGAATTTTTACCTTTTTCTTATATAGTACATTTGTCTATTTGTTTTTTTCTGCTTTGTATCTCTACTACCACGGGACTTGAGCAGGTAGAGGCAAGCAATAAGGACTGGGAGATAACTCATTATTCTGTAAAACAAAATGGATAACAATACCAGGAAGACAACATAATTATGTGACAAAGTCAAACAAAACCCAAAATCAAAACTACTTAGCTGAAAAGGTAGAACCCAGGAAATATACAGTAAATAGAGCACTATTGAAGGTTTATTATTCACAATATCTACAAGCTTGGACAGCAAAGGATGCATGATGCCACTTTTACGTACCACTGTGCAAATTGCAACACACACAACAACTTCTGAAGATGCACTCCTTAGCAATGGTTTGTCATATAAAAGCAACCGACCTTCAAAATGGTGGTGCCTGTGGTGTGTTAGTAGTCTGTATTTTAAGTGTATTTTTTTATCTTTTATTAGTTTAAGTAATTTTTCTGGACTGGGAAGCTGATTCTGAAATAATTTTTTGAATTGATTTGTAATTTGTTATAACATTTTTTGGGCCCATTTCACTACCATTTTGGTTATTTAACTGTGCCACCATTTTATGTCTAACATTATTAGGACCATGCCCTGTGTTGTTAGGGGTGTATCCTCAGAGGTCAAGACCTCCCAGTCACAATGTGACTGGTTAAAATGTCATATTATTAAGCACTTCGTCATCCAAATTTGCAGATAACAAAACCCTTTTCCTAACTTGCAATACATTTGACAATTTCCAATTTCCTCCTCAAAGTAGTTTCTCGCTTTTACTAAGGCTTATAATTTTGGCTATTTAGTGTGTCGTTTTGGCTTTTGATATGGTGTTGATTGACCTCCCAGTCTAGATTTTTATTTCTGTTTCTATGTCTTTTTTCAAGGGCACCATAATTAAATCCTGTTTGCTGGTGATTCATTCATCACAAAATAGGAAAAACGGGAATGACCCCCTAAAAAAAAACAGATAATGTTTGGCTCAACCAGGCAAGTGTGACTCTAAGTGAATGGGAGGCTTCAGATCCCAAAATACAGAATAGGCTTTTAAAGTTCAAAAATCACAATAGAGTCTCAGATTTAATACTGTGTAACAAATTAAGAAACTCCTAAAATCCCACATTTTTTAATTTTGCTTTTTAATAGCTTCAATTTAGTTCTGCTCTATGGGCGGCACGGTGGCGCAGTGGGTAGCGCTGCTGCCTCGCAGTTGAGAGATCTGGGGACCCGGGTTCACTTCCCGGGTCCTCCCTGCGTGGAGTTTGCATGTTCTTCCCGTGTCTGCGTGGGTTTCCTCCAGGCGCTCCGGTTTCCTCCCACAGTCCAAAGACATGCAGGTTAGGTGGATTGGCAATTCTAAATTGGCCCTAGTGTGTGCTTGGTGTGTGGGTGTGTTTGTGTGTGTCCTGCGGTGGGTTGGCACCCTGCCCGGGATTGGTTCCCTGCCTTGTGCCCTGTGTTGGCTGGGATTGGCTCCAGCAGACCCCCGTGACCCTGTGTTCGGATTCAGCGGGTTGGAAAATGGATGGATGGATGGATAGTTCTGCTCTTAATATGCATAGAATTTTCATACTCTTCAGTGAATCTGCAATTGTTGTTAATGTCTCTATTTTCTTTTCCGGTTATTCCGTGGTGGTGTTCTATGCCACCAACACCTGATCAAAGTCCTGTGCAGCCTCCTGTGATGTCTGAATTAAAGCAGATATCCCAACTTGTCACAAAACCCATTGCGTCAAATTCTGTAAAACGAAGCCAATAAAGAACTACTTAAGTACATTTATGTTAGACAGATTTCCCAGTTGGGGATGGGTGGTCTGTTGGCCTGGAACACCTGCACATTTTGATCTTTTCTCCAACTTAAATAAAGGTTTTTTTTGTCCAACCTGGCCATCTGACCTTATTATTGGACTGTCATTTAGAAACTTAAAAAATTCTATATTTACAGACTCCATCCATCCATCCATTCTCCAACCCGCTGAATCCGAATACAGGGTCACGGGGGTCTGCTGGAGCCAATCCCAGCCAACACAGGGCACAAGGCAGGAACCAAACCTGGGCAGGGTGCCAACCAACCACAGATTTACAGACTCTGCTTTTATTAATTATATATCTTCCTTATATATATGTGTATTTATCTGTTGCATAGTATTTAGTCATTATGATTCTTATCAAAAATTTCTTTCTTTGCATGTCCTTTGACATGTTGTAAAGCACATTGACCTACATGTTTTGTTTGAAAAATGTGCTATAGAAATAAATGTTGTTCTTGTTTAACTTATTAATGATAATTTGCATGCTTTTGTATTATGAAACATTCTAACACATAACAAACTCATCATTTAAGAGCAAAAAGTGAAACAATACTATGTAAAATAAAGTTGCAATTAATTCGATTTGGGGTGGGACTGTAGTTAACTCTAGTGCCTCACGAGTCCTGATCACTGTCTAAGTAGCGGTAGCACACTTTCCCCAAAGTCTGTGCAGGGTTAATACATTTCAAAGAAGTATGTCACACTGATTGATCACTATAAATACCTTCAGTGTGTGTGGCTGCTGGTTGTGGTACCTGTCCATGGTTGGTTTCACACCTTGCACTCAGTGTTGCCATATAGGATTCAGGTCCCATGAATGGATTACTAGGTTAGAAAATGGATGGTTTACTTGTATTTTACAAAACTTATAAGCCCAAGGACTGCTAAATTTTTTTTGGGCTAATCTATTCAACAAGGGAAAACGGGCAGTATTTAAAGCTGGCAGGCTGCAACAGACATTTCTTAGCTGTGACTGGTTCCGAAACACAAAAAGCCAGTGGCATGGACACAGTCTTTGACACTAATTGGCAGTTTGAACTAAGCAGCTGATGTGCTTCTGGGCTGTAAGGTGCCATTGGATTGTATAGAGCTTCCCAGACCTTAAAATACATACCAGGTATACTCAAGAAGTGATTGCTTGATGTCTAGTAAAAGCCCCCTCCTTTCTTGATCTTAAAGGCATGAGAAGAGTTTGTCAAAAGCTCATTTCTATTAGTAAGAGATGATAAGTCCTTAAAGAAGGTGGGGCAGAATGGGGATGAAGGGTAGACCGAGAGACAGTAAGTGTGTTTTGAGATATGTAGGAAGTGGTAAGGACCCTTCAGCAGACAGTCAGGGAAGGAACCTGTATGTAAAGGCTAAAATTAGTAGCTTTGTGTGTGTGTTTTACCTTGTGTGCCTCTTAGGATCGCCCCTTCTTTGTGTGAAATTATTCAAAGTATGGGTAACATCAGAGTTTGTTCTCCTGTTACAAATTTTATACAGTTAAGTCCTAGGTTCTCTCAGGGCAAAATTAATTATTTGTTGTATAGCCAAACCTAGCCAGTAATATGCAATTTAGATTAGTCAGTGAAATATTATTTCATGCATCTCTTGTGAAAGCTACATTTAAACTTTATCAATAATGACAGCCAATTATTCATATCTGGTTAACCATGTCACACTACAAAATGGAGGGAAAAAAAGGCTAAAATAGTTTTCTGTCTGCTTGTACTCCTAGGAAAAATGCACCTTCTCAGCTAATCATTTTGTAAGTTCCTTTTCAGGAAATGAAGAATGACAGTTGTTTATCTTTGCAAAGATTCAATTGAATTCGTTAATCTTTTATAATATAATGGAGTCTTTTTTCAAACACAAAAGAAGTGCCTCATTATAGAGATCCATCATTAGAGTTATAAATGAGTAAGCTTTACTAAAGAACATAAAGTGCTATAAGGGAACTAAAGAATGTTGGAACTGAAAATCTAATGCCTTTCTGGGTAGAGAAGAATGCCCACATAACCATTAACTCAAATGGTAATTTTAAAGTAAATCTTTAACATTAGAAATGGTGATTTTTACCATTTTAATGTAGATGGTCTCAACTTCAGGTAGGCATCGTGTACAAATCATTTAATAATTATATATCTTTTCAGAGGACCCAGAAACGCATTAAGCATCCTTGGAGAAAAATGGTATAAATGTGCAGCAGAGTAAGATCATGCATATCTATCCATTGAAAGTAAAAAAGCTAATGTCCTGCTGAAAAAATAAATGAAACTTTGAAAAACAGTGCTCTTTAATGACTTCATTTATAAATGAAATATGACAGTTCTTCGCGGATGTCCAGCTTTCTTGAGCTCCAGGTCACAAATGACACTATCCTCTCAGCTCAGGTGGTTTTTATGGAGTTAGAGGAAGAAGAGGTGGGGTATGGTGGGCGGAAATTAGGCCAACGTCACTTAGGTAAGTCCTCCTCCACTCTAGGACAAACAGAGATTGGGTCAAAGCAGGTGTTACATTCAAATTCTTCCCTGTATGTTTAACAATTCCCATACCCATAAATCACACACTAAGCTTGCGTGTCTGACACTATTTTCAGAATATTTTTATAATGTTCAATAAAGCTAAAGAATGTCAGTGTTGCCAACCTGGGTCATTTATTAGTTTGTGCTCCTTTTCTATGATATGAAAAGAATCAAGCATTGTGTGCATAACTGTCAGCTGTGAAAGAGCCACAGAAATGTGCATTCTAGATGGTTTCATGCGGTGGACAGAGCATTCATAATTTTTTTTAGGAATAATCCATAGAGAAGGGCAAGGTCTCATATTGATTTCTGTGCTATCCCTGATCGTGAAATATCACTGATTTTGAAGTCTGATTGACACTTTTGCTGGGCGGGACAAGGGGGACCGAAATGGATGCAAAATCTGTTGCATACATTTACCCCATCTGTTCTGCTGGTGGTCCTGGCAGCAGCACAGGAATTTTAGCTGTGCACCGCATTTGTTTTTCACTGGAGTGAAGGAGTTATTGGGGGACAAAGCTCATCAACTGTGTTTCTTTGCTTAGCAGCATGCCGACAGCTATTGGTTCACAGTGGGGACTCAAATCTCTCAACCCCCTCGATCATTGATCATGTGTTATTTCCTCGTGGGGCTTGATTCTTCACAGGATACCCTAGCATCCAGATAGTCAATCAAGTGTCTAAGCTTCACAGGGGTGGGGGTACACATTTATAAGATTATTGAGATTTATAGAGGTGAATTTCTTACTTTAATTTTATGCACTGTGTTAAAAGCTTATTTTCTTGAGTTCAATTTATTCACCTGCAGTACTGCATATGGATAAAAAAATGAGAAATTTGATGCTACTTTTGTAGGAGGTGCGAATATAAATCAAACATTTTCTAGGGGTGCAGAGCATAGAAATGGTTGGGAACCACTGATCTGTGCAGTCACAGTCATCATCTTTGCCTATAATTACAATTACACCAAGCGATACACCAAAATTCCATAATAAGTATGAAAATAATTGAAAATCTTAATCATTACACCAAATACTATATATTTTTAAAATAACTAGTACTGTATGCTGCATAACAATCACATAAAAGTAACCCATGACAGAGTCTGGAATTCACATACAGTACGTATAAGAAGTTCTCACCCCCTTAGAGTTTTTCACATTTTATTATTATAAAATATTGAATCACAGTTGTCTTAATTTTGCTTTTTTGGCCCTCATCAACAGAAATGGACTATATAAAGTCTAAGTGAAAATAGATCTCTGCCAAGTCACCTAAATTTATTGCATATACACATTTGTAATGGATGGATAAAAAAAGAAATTAGTTGATCACATACGTATTCACCCCATTCTTTTTAAAAACCTATGCACTCCACTAAAAGTTATAATTTTGACCCTGAGAAAGGAATGAAGGATCCTGAAGCATGTATGTATATATATTTGGCATTCATTTTCTTTAATTTTGATGTTATTAATTCTCTCAGCTAAAGTAAAATTAAGAGGGGGGGCATCTGATGACATCTTATTTAATATTTTGCATTATGTTATCGAAACCATGCTTAAATAGCTCTTTTTATATTCTTTTTATAAAGATTCTCAGATATTTAAACAGTTCTGATTCAATCATCAAAAACTGATCTAGCTTGATGTGGCATGCAAGAGAATTCACTCGCAAAACACACTCTTATTCAAATTAATTTAAATCCAGAGATCTAATAAATTTCTAGTGAATTTAATACTAAGGGCAATGATGACTATGGATCAGAGAGGAGGCACCATGTCATCAGCAGAAAGAAATATTTTCTTTTTAAGCCCTTCTCTTATGAACCTTTTATAACCTGCTGCTTCTGGAAATGCACAGGTAGAGATTCAAAAGCAATTGCAAAAAGCACAGGTGATAATGAACACCTGTGTCTGGTACCATGTTCTAATTTGAAATGTTTGTTGTTTACATGGACTAAGACTAATATCAATCAGTACAATACATGCAGACATATTGGAATCAAACACAAATTTGTGTAGCACAGTAAATAGTTATCCTCTTTCTGTATCCAACTATAGTAAGGCCTAAAAATAATCAGATTCTTTAGGAGAGTATACTACATTTGTACTTTAAGTAAATACTGAAGAATGGATATGACGTGTCTACCTTTAGTAAATCAGATTTGATTTTGCAATATAATAGAGGGAAACACATTCTCTATTCTTTTCACTAGGATCTTGACAACATTATTCACCAGTGAAAGAGGTCTACAGTATATGATATACATTCTAGCAAGTCTTTTATTTTATAAAAGTCAGTGATGAATGGCTGGCGTAATTTTTTGGTAGAATGTAATTTTCCCTAGCTTGAATAAATATTGTTAGGAATAATGGTGCCAAGTTGAAAACCTGTTATAAAATCCACTTGTAGCTTTACCACTTTGCAGTGAGTTTATAATAATTTAAATTTCAGAGAGCATCAAAGGTTTATCAAGCTCCTCTGCTCAGACATAAATGAGCAGTTCTCCTCATAGAAACGTTTAATGGGTTTCCGGACTATCCCCACAAAAATCTCTGGAGGTGATATCACTTTGAGTGGAGATGAATTTTATTAACTCATCATTAGCTAACATTAATGGATTAAGCTCCTATTTTAGCTTCAAAATAAAAGGTGTATGGTTTGAGAACAGTAAGTTATTTTAAAAAATCAACTGAATAATTATACTTGTATAGGTGAAATAAAGGGGTTTTCTCTCAAATTTATCTATTGAAATCTCAGTGGGTCAGAGAGATGCTTGATAAACTGTTACATTATTATAGAATTTTTAGCTGTTATAATTGCAGGTGCTGACCTGTCTAAATCTGGCTTTAATAAAAATATTAATTTTTAGCAATTATAAGATTACTAATGCAATAATCCATAACTAATTTAAATTTGTATAGATTCTTCTCCACCATAGTATATCACCCATTAGAATCAGACATCATATATCAGTGGCTACATATTCAGTATTTTTGTGAAATTCTAACATTATTAACCTCCTTAATGCAGTTCACAGTTGTGAGGGTCCTCAGCCTATCATGGCAGGATCAGGTGCCAGGCAAGGTAGTTATATACGAACACATCACTCCAGTTCTTAAATCCTTACACTAGCTCCCGGTTAAATTTAGGGCAGATTTCAAAAACCTCCTTTTAACATATAAAGCATTAAATGGCCAAGGTCCGGCTTACTTGTCTGCACTTATCATGACTTACAAACCACAGCGCACATTAAGATCTCAAGATGCCAGTATGCTAATGATTCCAATTAATAAAATAACAGTGGGAGGTCGAGCTTTTAGTTACAGGGCCCCTAAACTGTGGAATGGTCTGCCTGCTACTATAAGAAATGCCCCTTCGGTCTCAGCTTTTAAATCCCGGATGAAGACTCACTTTTTCAGTTTAGCATATCCTGACTAGAGCTGCTGATTAACTGTACAGACTGCATCTCTGTTGTTAGTCATTAGCACTAAAACATAAGTAACATAATAGTTATAATTTGTTACTAGCCCTCACCTATTCTGTTTCTCTTCTCGGTACTCAAATGTGGCACTCGGTGCCACGGCCCACCTGCCAAGTTGTTTTGCCTGCCTAATTTAAACTCATCCCTGATGGAGGATTGAAGGAATCGTGGGGTAGAGGGGTCCTTTCATCAGATTGTCTGGTCCAGCGCTGACTCAACTGTAGAATGGCCAAATGGGGGAGGCAGCTTGATGGCTGAGTTCTTCAGGACTCTAAACAAATCCAAATCATATTATGGGATATCATCTACTGTTAAATTCTGCTCCATACTTGTAATTTTTTTATTTTTTATACTATATTGAGGATTTGTTCTGTTCTGTGTATTGTATTGTATTGACCCCCTTCTTTTTGACACCCACTACACACCCAACTTACCTGGAAAGGGGTCTCTTTTTGAACTGCCTTTCCCAAGGTTTCTTCTATTTTTTTCCCTACAAGGGTTTTTTTTGGAGAGTTTTTCCTTGTCTTCTTAGTCAAGGCTGGGGGCTGTCAAGAGGCAGGGCCTGTTAAAACCCATTGTGGCACTTCTTGTGTAATTTTGGGCTATACAAAAATAAACTGTATTGTATTGTAAATACAGAGTATCAGTCCAGCACAGGACTCACTCATACACACATCCATGCTCATAAATCACCGTGACATAATGTCTTTTGGGATGAGGCATGAAAAATAGGATACCTGGGGCAAAACTTAATCAGATATAGGGAGAATGATCCAACTCCACACAGACAATGACCAGCCATGGGATTCAAGCCAGCTGGATCTATGAAACAGTTGCTCCACTCACTGCACCACCCTCAAACATTAGTATTTTAAAAAGGCCAAAAGGGCTATAAAGAGTCAGAAGAAGAAAGTTTCTAGCAAATGACTAGGTGACTGAAGGTGCACAGCCAAAACGACAGTTTGGAGAAGTCAGAACAATGGCTGGTATCATTGAATTAATTTTAAATGTAAAGTGGGATAAAGTTAAACCTAATTAATATTAACATTTTAACAGCTAGTTGACAGGCCAAAAAAGCTTAAACTGGTTAAAGATAATAAGTATTCAGACTTCAGGTGCCACACAAAACATGACTTTAGTGGTGCCAAATGCTAATGAATTACTTCTTGCAGACTTTGTGTGAAACAATGGTGCTGTTTTTAAAATAGTGTATACTGCAACAAAGAGGCAACAGTTTCTAAATATGTCTCAACAACAGAAGTGGGAACAATAAATCTAAAGATTTTTAAAGTAAATGGAGATTTTCCTTTAACTCACAGTATCAAGTTATATACAGAATGCTCTGTTGTGCATTGTTCATTTGTAGTTTGTGTTATTGAGAACTGGATTGTTGATCACAAAAAACTTTCAAACAAACTCAGAAACCTACCAAATATGTTGGTCTCTGTGAAGAAAAGTAATAGTGGGGAACAATGGATTCCAATGATTTGAATGAGCATGTTCTTTGTTTCTGATACAAGACATCAACAGTAGAGGTAATTTTGAATAACATTGTGGGAGCACAATAGCTTACAAGTTAGAACATATACCACAACTTTTGGCAGCTGCAACTAGAAAGTAAAAACCCCAAATTATAAACATTTAATACAACAATTGATCATTACTGCTTGACAAAAAAACATTTTCGGAAATGTGTCATCAAGGCAGAAGAAGACCTATATTAGGGAGGAGTAAAGCTCAATCACATGATAATCTATGAGAAAAAAGCATCATACAAAATTCAGAAAAGCATGGCAACAGTAATAAGGAGGTTCTGGACATGTACCTTACAATTAAAAAAAATCTCTGTTCAGTAACACAAAAGCCCATATGCAGGTCGAGACTATAAAGCCAAATTTGATAAAAATGTAAGCCATAGGGAGTTGAAAACAAAGACAAAAAGATGACTGGGGCAGCATATGGGGCAATATACTTTACAGAATTGTTTTTAAACCACTCACAGCTTTTGATCATCAGCAACACAAGTAATTGAAACAAGGTGATGATAAGGTATAGAAATATTTGAAAATCAGTTCTAAGAATATATGAAGGGGAGACAATACTGTGGATCAGACTGGGCTGGTACTGTGAAATGTGTACCCTAGTGGGAGCCCCAGTATCTGATTATAGAATTGAAGTTGCAACTTGTTTATCTGCTATAAACTGACACACCCATTGAAGCTGACTTCAATGGATTTCTATGGAGAAAATCATCCTTGCTTTAAGTAATGCAACAAAATTGTGAACGTTCATTGGGCAAAAAACCTACATACATCCTGTTTTGTTTAGCAGTGACTCTCAGGAGCAGTAGTTAGTGCACTATGGCAGGGTGGGAAACGCAAATGCTGTGGACAGAAATTTGTAGAAATCCTATGCTTTAAGTTTTAAATAGTGATAGTGTATCTGGAACTAAACAAGAAGGAAAAGTAATGCCAAAGACCTAGTTGAAAAATTGAGGAGCAAGAGCAGGTCCTTTATTTGTGGTATTGGGAAATTGACTGGCTCACTGCTGCTAGCACTGTGACAACCACTGTGTACGGGCATGACTGCTAATGAAACTGGAACGTGGTGGCAGCTGGTTTTGCACACCTTTTGAATTTTGACAGGGTATGAAAAAGACACCAGAATATAAATGGACATTTAAGTAAGGGGTTCTTAACTTAGGGATCAAAAATACAGTTAGAAATAAATGAAAAGCCATTATTACCATCTCAAATAAATGTTTATATTACAAGTCTTCTTATCTTATCCAAATTGCAAATCATGAACTTATCCATTCTGGCCCCCTAATCATTTCCTGTCTCTAATTGGCTATCTGTCTCACCCATTCACCACCTAATAGCTAATTTGTGGTGAGTGTACTGGAGCAACAATGGCCGACATTGCATCTTCCAGGTGGGTACTATACTGTAAGTTTGAACTGGTTCGCTCTCTGTCTATGTAACTTGCTTTGAGTAGCAACAAAAGCACAATATAAATGTAATTCATTAATTATTATTATTATTCCTATAGAGATATTGTGGCAGAAATAAGAAATTTAAGAATCGGCAGGCTTTGTACATGAAGTAATTGAAGCTTTTCTTGTGTAATGGGCATTATGAGAAAATAAGATAGAAACTGCTGAAGTGTAAGAGAATGAAGCCTGCAATAATAAGGAACATGCAAAAGTTATAAATCCAAGCAAGTGTGTGCACTATTCCACGGTGTTGTAATATTAAACGTTACAAATGAAGAGCTCAAGTTTGGTCCTAGAATGCCACAGAGGCAACAGGTTCTTGTTCCAATTCAACTTCGTAATTAGAAGACACTTATTTGTACTGCAGTAGTTTTTACTCAATTAAAATTTTTGTGCTTCATTTTAGTTTATCTTTCTAAGATCCGCAATTCTTAATTGCTTCTTTTAGTCTGATAAAGATTTATTCGCTGTTTTTAATTGCTTTTTGTTTTCTTAACCAGCTGCCAATTAGCAATGCGGTGTAACTGACAAAGGAATAAGCAGCTCACCATCAATTTTGCTGCCACTTACTCCTATGTGTTCAATCCTAACCCTTTAAACTGAGCCGCACTGTTTTGGACCCACCAGCAGGACTGAACAATAATACAAAACTTTGTAAAATCAGTTAGTTCACCGTTGTTATAATTATAATACCGTGTTTTGCCAATAAAATGTCATATTACATACCCAATACAATGTTGCAGTGTTTTTTCTTCTTGCCTCAAAGTTGTCTGAATTGGCTGTATGACAGCAACAACTGCCCCAATTTGGCTTTATGGAACGTCCTGACTCAATTGTGTACAATTTGACACACAGTCTTTGAACTACTAAATGAGAGGGCTGTTTCAACATTTTGAAATGAAACCACATTCTAGATTTCAGATTTTTTTTTTTGTATTGACTTTTTAAATCTTCAACTATTGCTATTATAATTTCTTTATCAACTATGTATGTTCTGACAGAGTAAGATGTACCTTTCAAAATGATACATAGGCCATGGGTCTTTAATAATGGATGTTTGTTATGGATACTTTTTAGGAAACAGTAAATGAATCCTGTTTTTATACTGCTTCAAAATAGTAAAATTAGACATATTATTAGACATATAATATTAGATATATTATTTATGTTCCAGACAAATTCGCTGACCATTTTATAGTGTTTGGAAGCTTATTACAACACCTATGGAAATAAGAATAACATTCAAAGTGCATTTTTTGGTAAAAACATTTGAGTTTTTGCAACTTATTCTGCTGTAACATACAGTAGATGTACAACATATCATATAAATTATGAAAGAGAAATGTGTGACCTTTATTTTGATGGGTGGAATATGAATAATGAGTGATGGATGATGTTTTATCCAGTAAAATTAAAGCAGATGAAAACGGGGAAAAAAAGGGTTAAGAAATTAAAGTATCTATTTCTATTAAATATCTCTCTATTATAAAAAAAATGCTGGAAAGCAAAAGCAAAGCGACGATACATGATCTTATCGAAAGTTCTCGGAAGACATATAAAATACCAGCGAGACAAAAGAGACTTGCCACAGAGTGTCTTGCGGGGACCGTAAACATAAGACTTGGTGCCAAGAGATTGTCCCAAGGCCGTCTCGCGGGAACGTGAAACATGAGATTCTTGCAAGACACACCCTACTTACAAAAGATATCATATAACAGCACACCCATCTTAAAACAGTCTGTAGTGTAAAAGCACGTAGTACACACATATGTGCTCTCAGCACATATAAAGTGTATAAGGACAATACTGAGAATAGAGACCCAAAGGCGTTGGAGAGAAAAAAAGGCAGATAAGAGATTATGAAAGCAGTGGAATTCGAAAGTATTGAAGCGTCCCAGCCAGGTTGAGACCTTTTTGGTTTTAAGTGACTGTTCGGTCCGATTGAGGGAGGGTGGACTACAGCACGGAAGACTGATAGTGGGGTATTGATTGATGCGGTAAGGGGGGGGCGAGACCCGGGGGAGGTGTGGTTGCAGACGGTGCTAGAAAGTTGTGTTTGGGGTTAGGAAGTCGGCGATTATTCAAGTAAAACGTTTGTGACACTTTATCATATCAGTCGCTACAGTATCTATGAGAATCTGTGGTCCTGGAACAGTTAAAGCAACGACAAGTTGAATTTCAAAGAATACACAATTTGATCAGGTGTATATTGATGATCACGGAGAAGCGATGCAAATTTTAACAGGCAAAAAGAAAGGTAATGTATATATTCCGCGAATAACATTACATACCAAAGGAGATCATGATATGCCATTCGTATTAAAATGTCTACAGTTTACTGTGAGAATAGCTTTTGCTATAACAATCAACAAATCACAGGGAGAACATTAGAAAAAAACAGATTATTTATTAGAGAAACAGAAACAATATTCACTCATGGGCAGTTATACGTTGTTTTGTCACAATGTGTCTCCAAAAAATATTGTTTTTAATGAGGCTTTAAAGTAAAAGTGCAAATAATGAAATTGAAGCAATTCCAAAGAAAAAAAAAATTTAATTGTATATCCAATTAACCAAACACAGGGGTTGGCGAGTGAAGCGAGCAGGGGGCAAATCCCCCTAGTTTCTATAAAAAAGAGAGAAACTATGAAGGATTGAGAATTATTTATTTATTTTTTTTTAATATATTTTTATTTTATTAATTTTCATTGTAATCATTCCATACAAACAGATCAATTTATAACCCAACAAATTTGAAGACTAATCAAACTCCACCCCTGAGAAGGAGAACTTAGCTAAAGGAAAATTGCTTAAGGCTTTTTAATAAGGCAACATTAAACAAAAGAAAGGGAGAAGTACATATCTATGTAAATAAGAGATGGAGAAGGGAGTTAAATGCGGTAATAGTTATTTCTCTTATTCTAAAATAATATTGATTAAATCCTGCCATGTTTTGAAAAAATTTTGTACAGATCCTCTAACTGAAAATTTGATTTTTTCCAATTTCAAATAATATAAAACATCGGTTTCCCACTGACTTATAAGAGGAGAATTAGGATTCTTCCAATTTAACAAAATAAGTCTGCGTGCCAAAAGTGTAGTGAATGCAATCACCGTTTGCTTGTCCTTCTCCAATTCAAGTCCATCTGGAAGAACACCGAACACAGCTGTTAATGGGTTAGGAGGGATTGTGATACCAAGGCTGTCTGAGAGGCACTTAAAAATTTTTGTCCAAAATGATGTTAGTTTGGTGCAGGCCCAAAACATGTGACCCAGTGAGGCAGGAGCTTGGTTGCAGCGTTCGCAGGTTGGATCCTGGCCTGGAAACATTTTGGACAGTTTTAAGTGAGACAGATGGGCTCGATATATAATTTTTAGTTGAATAATTCTATGCTTTGCGCATATAGAACTCGAGTGAATTCTCTGCTTTGCTACCTTCCACTCCTTTTCTGATATATTGATTAAGAGATCTTCTTCCCAATGTCCTCTTGGATCTTTGAAAGGTAGGGACTCTAATAAGATTTTATATATTGCAGAAATGGTGTTTATTTCCTCGAAATTGAGCAGTATTTTTTCCAGCATTGTGGAGGGTGCAAGATGGGGGAAATCGGGCAATTTCTGTTTAACAAAATTTCTAATTTGAAGATAGTAAAAGAAATGTGTAGCTGGGAGGTTGAATTTTGAACGTAATTGTTCAAAAGATGTAAATATGTTGTCTATATAAAGATCTCTGAGCATTTTAATCCCAAAACTTTTCCAGGTATTAAAAACTGGATATACTTGCGAAGGTTGAAAGAGGTGGTTCTCTTGCAGAGGTGCCACTGATAAAAGATTTTCCATCTTAAAATGCTTTCTAATTTGGTTCCATATTCTGAGTGAGTAAAGCACAATTGGGTTATTAGTATATTTGCGATAACTTTCATTTATTGGAGAGCAGAGCAGGGAATATAAAGAAGTACTACAGGATTGAGAATTATTAATCTGCTCCTGCCCACACATCATTTGTGTGATATCCCTAGAAAGGAAAACAGCTATAGTATAAGAATATCCTGATGGATACAAATGCTAATAAGTCATAAAATATATGAAAAAATGAGATATCATTGAGGATTGGCTTCTAATTGAGAAATTGGGTAAGAACAAAAACATGCACTGGCTGTGGCCCTTCAGGACTGAGCTTGAGGATTCCTGCATTAAAGAGGTGGGCATTACATTGGAAATGCTGAGCACTGAGTTCTAAAACTGGAGAAAGGTAAATGATTATAATATTAAAGAAAGAAAAATAATAATAACTGCAACAGGTTCAAAACTCCATATTTCTGTTATAATGAACACATTTTTATTGACCTGGGTTGACTTAGCATTTATAGAGTACCACACTATCTCTAAACCTCTGCTGCTGACTTACAAAGCTGAGAATTTGCACACTTCATAATACTTCGTCACCATGGCTTGCTTCATTTTCACCTTCCAGACACATTAGATACTTTTGCACTGGCCTTCTCACTGTTCCGAAATCTCATTACGCAGCTCTCAGCATACACTCATTTATCTTTAGGATTCTCTCCTGAAGACTGTCAGTGATGATCTATCAGTGTTTACTTTCAAATACCATTTTAAAAACAAATTTTTATGTTTTGAATCTTAACCAGTTATACCATTATTTCTTTATTTTTCCTTATGTTCTTTGTATACTTACCCTGATTTTGCAATACTATTACTGTTACATATCATATCAGTTTATTATTATTTGCACAGGCTCTTTCATTTCCTTTCATATAATTACTGATTGAATTTATACTGTACTTTGTAGTTACTTTGAATTGTTCTCTTGATAATGGTGTGCTATGCAGAGGATGCCATATTAATGAAGTATTATTTAAAAGAAAGAAAAATAGGATGGCACAGTGGGTAGTGCATCTAGCATCATGAATACGAATTTTTGTGGAGTGTGAATTTTTTTCTTTGTCTGTGCAGGTTTTCCTTCCCCATTTTCAAAGATGTACAGGTTAAATGTAGAACTAATTCCAAACTATCCATTGTGTGCATGGGTTGGATGAATGATGGACTGGCATCCAATCCTAGGCTTTTCCTGGCTTACACCCTGTAACTGTTAGGAAATGCTCCAGCCCATCTTGACCCAGAATTAGGGTTTTTAAATTATGTTATGAAGAAAAAATGCCCACAATTAAGAATTTGAACATAGATAGATAGATTACATGGATGTATAAAGCTTCATAATTTTCAGAATGCTAAATTAGGATAGTTGGAAGGTGAATGATCCATTACTGAAAATATCTATCTTTTGTCACGCATTTGCATCAGTTGGCGCTGACGCTAATCTTATCCTCTGTTTTTCTCTCCAACTGTCTCTGCCCCTTCCGTTTCCCCCGCTAAAAATCCTGCAGTTCCCAGAAGGAGACGTCACTCATTACAAGAATGTACCACATGGCAGTGCTTCTTCACACTGTGACTCTCACAGTCTTTACCAGTCGAGAAAATGTTCCTCGCGGCAGGATCCTGACTTTTGTTTATTTAGTGCCATCGAGCGCATATTTTCTTTGGACTGTTACTATACTTAAGAAATGATGACCAGGTTGGCACCCCAACATTTTCTCCTTGTGGAGCTGCAGTTCCATCCAATGACCACACTTTGGAATATGTCATTTAGGATATTGGCCACTATAATGACATGCATTCAAAGCAGCAGATGCAAGGTAGAATATCATACTGTGCAAGAGAGTACTTTTATACATTAAGCGCATAAGTTAAATGTTCCTAATTTAAAATCCATCCATTCATTTTCCAACCCGCTGAATCCGAACACAGGGTCACGGGGGTCTGCTGGAGCCAATCCCAGCCAACACAGGGAACAAGGCAGGAGCCAATCCCGGGCAGGGTGCCAACCCACCACAGGACACCTCATTTAAAATTGTTACGTAAAATCTGTTGTTGCAGTAGAACATGTAAACAAGGAAATAAGTAAAACTGCAGGGTCTGAGCCATTCAATTTCACAGTGTGACACTTTATGTCATCTGAGGTCTGTGTTATGCTGGCATTCTGTTTGTTCACTGGAGTCACTATCCAGCAGTCTTTGAGTCTTGTTTGCTGTCAGCCTTTTTGAAAACAAATTGAAAGATAATTGAATAACTGAAAAATGATAGTGTTCAACAGGGCACAATGTTACTCTAAAGAAGACAAAACTACTTAATGTACTGATAATACTTTGCAATTAAGAAAGAGTAATGAATAGAAAATGCATTGTTTAAAAGAGGTTATCAGCATGTTTAAAAACTGAGTTTCTAGCACTGGATTATTTAAACATTTACAATATTTATCCATTTTGTAAAGGGGTCCTTTTCAGTTTGGGGTTAGATTGAGCCACAGATTTCTGTACAGTGGCTGGCATAACAGAGGAAGCAACCATGTAAAAGACACTAGTCCATCTCATGTTACAATTAAACAGACCCCTACTGTGACTCATATTGCAGACAATTTAAAGTCATGATATTGTGTTTGACCAGACCAAAAAATATGCAAAATACCCAAAAGAATTGTGTCATTTTAGCTTTGCAGGCAAATTCACAGGTTAACAGAGAAGGTGACATTAAAGAGATTATTCAAAGTCTACGTCTGAGTTAATAGAATTTCTGTCTACATAGCACAAAATAATCAAAACTAAAAGAAAAATGTAATTTATTTACTGGCACTATGTACATATTGAAACTTCACATAAAAATACATCTCAAACCCTCAAAACCCAATCAAGAAATACTCCACCCAAAAATTATATTTTTTATCTGGTTCTTACCATTTGCTGTTTGTAGTCATGGTTGAGAAAAATTGTTAATTACATGAAAACAATATCAAAAATCGCAAGATGCCACATAATCCATCCATCCATCCATCCATCCATCCATCCATCCATTTTCCAACCCACTGAATCCGAACACAGGGTCACGGGGGTCTGCTGGAGCCAATCCCAGCCAACACAGGGCACAAGGCAGGAACCAATCCTGGGCAGGGTGCCAACCCACCGCAGGACATACACAAACACACCCACACAACAAGCACACACTAGGGCCAATTTAGAATCGCCAATCCACCTAACCAGCATGTCTTTGGACTGTGGGAGGAAACCGGAGTGCCCGGAGGAAACCCACGCAGACACGGGGAGAACACCACATAATCTACCTTTCAGGTATCTATTGCAGTTGTATGCTACAAACGTATATTTTGGCTAAAATTTTGTTAAGTAAACCACTTCTGAAATCTGTGTTCACACATAACTGGAGTACTATCTCTTCATTTGTTGGCCATTAAGCCACCAATTTCAAATTTGGGGTTTATGAAACAACAGCAGCGAATTGCTCTTCTGTTTCTTCAAGTATCTCAAATATGTACAAGTGTAAGGCAGATTTTTCACCTGATAATGTTTTCACTCACTTTTTTCAATGTTTGATCTCTAGTTGTGTTGTACCACAGTGAGGATACTATATAGTAATATGCAGTTTATTTAATGCTTGGACATAAATCAAAGCAAAAAGTCAATACCAGAAAGTCAGTAATACTTTCACCTACTGCTAAGTCTGAGATGCTAACCCAGAAATCAAAGTCAAAAAACACTAGACAGCAGATGAAAAGCAAAAATAATCTTATAATAATTTTGCACACCAACAAAGTGAGTTTTTTCTTTTATCTATCCATATTCTCAAACATTTTTGAGGTCACAACTCCAGCTGTTTAAAGCGTTGCATCCCTGAAGTCACACACAAATTCTGCCTATGCCAATGGGGTGACGTCGCAGAAAAGCTAACCAAAACAATAGTGTCCTGTAAGACGTGATTATAATTTAGAATTTAACTATTGGACATGGACCATTTTTATTAATGCTTAACGATTCCCATATGAAATAACATATAAATATATCTGAATATAACAATATCCATCCATCCATCTATTATCCAACTCGCTATATCCTAACTACTGGGTCACGGGGGTCTGCTGGAGCCAATCCCAGCCAACACAGGGCGCAAGACAGGAAACAAACCCCGGGCAGGTCGCCAGCCAACTGCAGGGCACACAGACCCACACACCAAGCACACACTAGGGACAATTTAGAATCACCAAAGCACCTAACCTACAGTACATGTCTTTAGACTGCAGGAGGAAACCAGAGCACCCGGAGGAAACCCACGCAGGGAGGACCCGGGAAGCGAACCCGGGTCTCCTAACTGCGAGGCATATAACAATATTAATTCTGAAAATAAGTGAAAAAAAAAATAAACAAAAATGTGATCACAACAACTTGTCTACCAAGACATGCCCCACAATATTTTTTTTATCACATGAAGATGGTAATCAATGAATGAGCTATTACTGGGCTGGACCCCTGACCAGTGACTGAAGTGGGAAGTGGGTCTGCAATTCAAAAGCTCAATCTCATTGCAGATCATTTATAAATAAATATGTTTGGGAAGTTGTGAATATATGACTGGACACCTGACACTTGGATTATACAACATGAATAATTTGAGATTTTTCATGGACATTTTTATATTCTGTGCTGTTGTTCATCGTTTGTCCCCATTGGTACCTATTATATCAGAAATGTTTTTCCTTTGTTCACCAAAAGAACATCCTTTTCTGTGCCATAATTACAAACACAGGATAAGAGTTAAAAAATGACACCTTGGGCATTGTATCCCTTCTACAGGACTCTGGAGCCTTTCCCAGCAGCACAGAGTACATGGTAGGAAACAAATGTGGACAAGGCACCGTCCATTGCTGAGCTGAAATGTGCATTAATAACAAATTTAAGATTTTCTTCAAAAATGTAGAAACAGACTTCCTTTAACCAACACCAGTTTTAACAGTAAGAAATTCAACACAAATTCAAATGTTACAAATAAGTAAGCTAAGATTGAAAGAGAAGATAATGTATGGTGTAAAATCATGCGCACTACCAAAAAGTCAGTCCTACTGCGATCAGATGTAGTAAAACACAAGATTGAAGATTTTATTTATTTGTCACATGTATGCACTCAAGTTTGCATAGTGAAATGTAGCTCAGTGAGCAGCCTGTACTGTGCAATTAAATTAAAAAGTTTACATTAGAAATGGAGATAAAATATTAAAAAGTACAGCCAGGGGTAGAATAATTGTTAAATAATAAATAATAGTTAAAAAGTAAAAATGACCATTAGTTATTTTTATTGCTTGGGAAATTAAGCTCTTTCTTAGTCTCACTGTTACTGATTTGAGGCAGTGATGGTGTCTGCCAAATATAAACTAACTGTGGAAAAGGTTAGAGGAGGCCTTCATGATTCTGGCTAGCCTGGTAGTGCACCTTTTTGTATACAGGTCCTGTAGGGATGATAGTGATACCCCATGATGTGCTCAACTTAGCACACAACTCTGTGCAGTGAAGTGTGGTCCTTTGTTGAGTCATTTCGACACATAACAGTGATGCATCCTGCCAATAGGCTTTCACCAACCATGAGATAGAAGAACTTCAGGACTCTTTTGATACTCTGAATGTATTCAGTTGTGAGAAATAATAAAGGTGCTGCCTTGTCTTTCTCACTAAAATGTCTCTGTGTGTGGATCATGTTAAGTCATACCTGATGTTGATTCATAGGTATTTGAAATAACTCAACCCTCTCCAGTGCATAACCAGTGCTGATTGTTCTCCTTCCTGAAATCCACTGTGAGCTCTTTTGTTTTGCTGATATTGATGGACAGACTATTTTCCTGACACCATAATGACAGGCCAGCCACTTTGTCTAGGTAGAGCCTCTCATTGTTGTTGCTGATGAGGCCTACCACTGATGTATCATCAACAAATTTTACAATAGTGTTTGAGCTCTACCTGGCTACACAATTGTGTGTATATTGAATACAGCATGTGAATACCATATAAATCATCTAAATTAAATATAAAATGAACATCAGAAAAATAAGAACAATAAGTGTACAAGAAATCCTTTGAATACGTACGCATGTTGCCTTTCAAATACTGTAGGAGCCACAAAGTGTTTAGATTAATTGGTTTAGTGCAAAGAAAATGGCATTACTGTCAAGAAGTACTAAAGAGCTCATATTATGGGATGATCAATTTAAGTGTTTTGTACAATAACTGCAGTAAGTAGGCCTATTTTAACTCTTTCAGGGCTAATTTATTTTCCATTTTCTTCCAGGTCTGAATATTTTCCCTGAAAACTCAGTTTTCTAAAAAGCATACAAAGCAAACACTATAAGCATTTAACATTAAACATTAGCTTTCTAAGATCGGCTGTAACCTGCTTACATACTTACTACATTCCTGTTTGTCTAACCATTTATATTCTGAAAGGCACTATCTGGAAAAGAAGCAGCTATCTGCCTTTCATTTTTCATTTCCAGATCACATGCATCAAAATCAGAGTTTGATAAGTCAGAGTCTGATTCAGCAATAATATTCAAAAAGCAAAAAAATAACAATGCCCAGAGAGTATTTTGCTTTGCACATCTACTTTGCTCTTTTGCCCGACGTCAATGCCATTCTAGACGTTGTTTACTCTGCGCTCCTCACACACACACAGGGATTCGATGTCAAGTCAATGGTTCTAACAGTCCTCCTAGCAAAGAGGGTCTACCTGAAACGTGGTGGTGAGTTTTGTCGACGTCTACAACTGATTATTACCCTCTGCCCCTGAATGTCAACTAAAGTCAACATCCAACCTCAACCCCTGCTGTCAACAAAAGTTGGCATCAGCCCTAAAAGAGTTAAGATACCCTTTGTAGAGACTTGCATGAGCAAAATGTTACATTATGCATTTGGCAAACTGGGAATTTTTTTATGTTCTATATGAAGGTACTGCGTAGTATAAAAACACAATAAATGAATGACCATCTACCCATCAATTTCCTGAGCCAGAACCTATTCCATCCTCCTCAGAGGCACATAAGGAGCCATATCCACTGAGGAACACAAACAGACATACACTGTGTCACATGCGTGCTCATGGTAGGTAGCTTAAGGGCAATGTGCACTAATTCTTTCTCTTCTCATCCTTCTGTAAAACAGAGGATTGACAGCCTGGACCATCACCTTCCTGCCACTTTAACTCATCATTTGGAAATCAGCCATCTTGTTTTAGTTCAATTAAGAACTCCAGTCTGAATAGACTACCCTGCATTTATTTATGTTTTCTTTGTTTAGTTTTCATCTAATTATATGGGGTCACCTTGGTGTGGTGCCCCATCTCTTTATCTTTGTTTGTGTCCTCATTTACAATCCACATTGATTTACATTGGGTTAAATTAGAGTCATTTATCAATCCTTTGCCATAATGTATAGTAATTCATCTCAAACCAGAAGAATATATCAAATAAAAGAAAAAACAGTTATAAGAGAATGGGGGTCGTAAGACACCATATAAACTGTGCACAAACAAAAAAAAATCCATATAAAACAAGTGTATACAGTAATCCCTCCTCCATCGCAGGGGCTGCGTTCCAGAGCCACCCGCGAAATAAGAAAATCCGCGAAGTAGAAACCATATGTTTATATGGTTATTTTTATATTGTCATGCTTGGGTCACAGATTTGCGAAGAAACACAGGAGGTTGTAGAGAGACAGGAACGTTATTCAAACACTGCAAACAAACATTTGTCTCTTTTTCAAAAGTTTAAACTGTGCTCCATGACAAGACAGAGATGACAGTTCCGTCTCACAATTAAAAGAATGCAAACATATCTTCCTCTTCAAAGGAGTCAGGAGCAGAGACTGTCATAAAGGCAGAGGAAAATCAATAGGGCTGTTTGGCTTTTAAGTATGCGAAGCACCGCGGCACAAAGCTGTTGAAGGCGGCAGCTCACACCCCCTCCGTCAAGAGCACAGAAAGAGAGAGAGAGACAGACAAAAACAAGCAAGCAAAAATCAATACGTGCCCTTCGAGCTTTTAAGTATGCGAAGCACGGTGCAGCATGTTGTTTCAGGAAGCAGCTGCACAAAAGATAGCAATGTGAAGATAATCTTTCAGCATTTTTAGACTAGCGTCCGTATCGTCTAGGTGTGCGAACAGCCCCCCTGCTCAATCCCCCTACGTCAGGATCAGAGAAAGTCAGCGCAAGAGAAAGAGAAATGTAAGCTGGGTAGCTTCTCAGCCATCTGCCAATAGCGTCCCTTGTATGAAATCAACTGGGCAAACCAACTGAGGAAGCATGTACCAGAAATTAAAAGACCCATTGTCCGCAGAAACCCGCGAAGCAGCGAAAAATCCGCGATATGTATTTAAATATGCTTACATATAAAATTCGCGATGGAGTGAAGCCGCGAAAGGCGAAGCGCGATATAGCGAGGGATTACTGTACATTAAAAACATTCTGTACACATATCAAAGTAATTTGTGATATCATATAAATATGAATACTTAAGTTGAAAGGGATATTCAGTTGAGTGCGAAGTAAATACCCAAACTGTCAAAAAGATAATTAGAACACAAGATGATATGTTTCTTATTCAGGGGTGTATCATAAAGTATGCCATTATGGTAGCATCATATAATGCAAAGCAACAGGGGAATTTAATCTCTTTACCATCCTGGGAGCAACTGGGTATTCGAGAAGAAGTGGTAGAGGACGATAGTGGGAGGACTTGTTAGTATAACATGGTCAACCTCTGCACTTTGCAAGGAAAGCAGCATGAAAAATCAATGAATAGAAATAATTAACTCTTACACTCTTAAATGAACATTTAAAGAATTATAGTACCTATAAAAAGTATTCACCTCCTTGGATGTTTTCACATTTTATTATTATAAAATGTTGAATCCCAGTGGACTCGATTTTGGCATTTTTGGCATTGATGTATAGAAAAAGACTTTAATGTGAAAGGGAAAACAGATCTCTGCTAAGTGATGCAAATTTATTACAAATATAAAGCACAAAATAATTAATCATGCAAGTACTCAGCTTCTTCTGGTCAGTATTCAGTTAATACAGCTTTGGCAACCATAACAGCCTTGCGTCTATGCACAGCACTGCCATGTTTCCCGATTCTTCTTTGCAAAATTGCTCAAGCTCTGTCAGGTTTCAAGGGGATCATGAGTGGACAGCCTTTTGTAAGTTCAGTCACAAATTCTCAATGTGATTAATATCTGGACTCTTATTAACATTGTTGTATTGAAGCCATTCAAGTATAGACTTGGCTTTATGCTTGGGGTTGTTGTCTTGCTGGAAAACAAATCTTCTCCTAAGGCACAGGTTTCTAGTAGACATCAGCAGGCTTTGCTTCAAGATTTCCTTGTCTTTTGTATTGATTTTATTCTTTACCCTCAGAAGCCTTACAGGACCTGCTGCAGAGAAGCATCTCCAGAGCATGATGCTGCCACCATCATGCTTCACATTGGGGATTTTGTGTTTCTGCTAATGTGCAATGTTTGGGTTATGCCAAATATGGCATTTAGTCTAATAAAGAAAAGACTTACATTTTTTCTTCCAGGTGACTTCAGAGTCTATCATGTGTCTTTTGTGCATTTTTAACAGTGCCTTTCTTTTTGCTCTACACCTCACCAACAGCTATTGTATGCACAGTCTCTCCAATCACCTTCATAGTTATCATAGGTCTCTTGGTGGCCTCCCTGACTAGTTTTCTGATTGTATGATGACTCTGTTTTTGTGCTTGGCCTGCTCAAGGCAGATTTAAAGCTGTGCCATGCTCTTTCCATTTCTTAAAAGATCGGTACGATATTTTTCAAGTCAAAATTTATTTTCAAACATGGAATATATGCTTTTGCCACACAAAACTGTGTTCTAAAGTTAATCGCTTTCCATAACTTGGCACATTACAATGGAGAGTATGGGGCATGGAGGAAAAGCTTAAAAACTTATCAGATCTGTCCAGGCCATGACAGTTGTTGAGTACTGATCTGCACCTTCTTTTTCCGATTGTATGTTTGTGACAATGAAAGGGATCTGGAAATACTCATTTTATTGCATAATCCTGATACTATTTTTCTTATGGTAAGAATACATTTTCAATTTGCTTATTAGAATTCGGAAGTACAGTGATACCTTGGAATCTGAACTTAATCCATTCCAGAACCCCATTCGAGTTCCAAATCATTCGAGTTTCAAGACAATTTTTCCCCTTTAAAATAATAGAAACTGGTTTAGATTCCGGGGCAAAATTTGCTTGAATTGTTCATTCGGATTCTAAGTTGTTCGAGTTCCGGAGTGTTCAGACTCTGGGGGCAATACTGTAAATCAAATATGGAGTTAAATCAAAACAAAACCAACCATGTGCCATGAAATGTTTATTGCGAGTTTTGATAGGAAACCACCCCGAGTAAGGTGAAAGTTTTTTACACAGAAATCTAAGTGCTGAGCTATCACACACAACTTCTCTTTTTTAAAAATGGATGAATCTCATATTTGTTTTTTGTTTAAAAATTACATGTATAAACTATTTTACAATGTGTGTGTCATCCTAAGATGCAGATCAATATTCAACAACTGTCTATACCCCATAGACTACAATGTAAAGTACCAGTGCAAGTAAGATTTTTTTATTAAATTTATAGAAAGTTATTAACTATAGAACACAATTTTGTGTGACAAATGTTCATACAGTGCGTTTGAGAAGAATTAACTTTGACTTGAAAATGACTGAACTTTAATAATAACTGATTTAACTGGATTGCAAGGGATATTTTCTTGCCTCCGTCCCCTGACTTGTGATTTTCAATCATGTTTTCACAGAGTTCTTGGAGTGTTCTTTTGTTTTCATTGTGAAGGTTATGCTACCATACTGACATACCATATGTTAGCCCTTTCGTGTAAGGTGCATTTATATCACAATCAACTGAAATCCCAAGGCAGACGATCTCCTTTGAACCAACCACGTGACTTCTAAAACCAGTGATGATTTAGGTTTGTTATTTTAATACATAAGCGATCATTTATTACACAGTATTTGTAAAAATTTAGACCATTTTGTAGAGACCTGTTTTCATGTTGTGAGAAGCAGCCCGGACACAGACAGACGGACATCGTTATGTCACCCAACACACGTTTATTATTTACATTATTTACAAAAGTCACTGCACAAACCCAGTGCCTCCAGCACCAATCCCCCAAAGTCCAGGCCTCTCCTTCCAGTGCCTTCCTTCTTCAGGCCGCCTCCACTTCTCGCCGACTCCAGTCTTCGTTTCCAGGGAGGTGGCCCCTTTTATACATGCTCGGATAGGCTCCAGGTGCTTCCCGACACTCCTCCGTGGACACTCCCCTGTGTGGAGGAAGTGCCGGCTGTGCTCCCGGAAGCCCTCCGGGTGTCCCCAGTCTTCTTCCCCCCAGCACTTCCAGGTGTGGCAGAAGTGCTGAGGTCCAGGGCTCTCCAGGCACTGGGGCACCCCCTGGCGATGGCCACGGGCCACTACAGGGTTGAGCTTCCCAGCTCTGTACCCGTGGCCCCCATAAGGGACCAGGGCGGTCGCCCCCTCGTGGTCCGGAGGAGGCATGAGCCCTCCTCCTGCCCTCCTGGGCATCCTGGGCTGGGTGCCACCCCCAGCTGCGTGCCACAATGTTGAATTTAAAGAGACTTTTTCTGTTGTCAATGCCAAAAAAACAAATTAAATTCACTGTGATTCAATGTAGCATAATAATGAAATGTGAAAACTTTCAAGGGGTTCAATTCTTTTTATAGGCACTGCACTGTAAATATGTTTCTTTAGTGAGCCCAAACATTTTTTTCTTTAATTTAAACTTTGGAAAAATGCATGTTATGGTCATCTTTAAAGGAAATAGCACCCATTCCTAAAAAAGCTGATGTGTACCACACTGCATAAGCAATTCATCATCAACAGCCATGAAAGAACAGGGACATACTGTAATTAAATGTAAAAAAAACACCAAAGAATAAAATCAAATAATATGCTTAAAATCTCTTAGTCCAATTTTGGGTTGCTGGGGTACAAAATCCTATCCGTGTTAAGACATAGACCAGCATTAGACAGAATGAAAGTCACTTGTAAAGTCCACTCAACACAGACACCCATAATCTCAAGAGCCAATTTAAAATCTCCAGTTAACTTAACCCAACATATTTTTAAGGATGTAAGTGGAAAATGAGCATAAGGAGGAAAACCAACATGAACACTTAGATAAAGGAGGAAAGCCCACATGGAAAAAAAACATGAAATTCTAACTCAGGACAGTGAATCTGTCACAGGATTTGTTTTTAAACTAGTTGATATTAAGAATGGAGTCCCACAGGGTTGAAACAGGGACAGATCAGTCAGAGACACCAATCTAGACTCCTAGGCATGAATCAATTAACTGACATATTCCCTTAATCATCATTTATTGTTCAAGACTTTACCAGCAAGTTCTTGAGGAATGTGCTGTTTATTTTTCCTAATATAGAAATCTAACAAGGATAACTAAAAGAGTATGATAGAATTATACATGTCACTTCTATATCAGCACATCCAGCTGTCTATTCTTTTTGGGTTTATTGTTACATGACAGTGAAATGTTTAGCTTGAAGAACAGCTTCCTGCTATTTCTTTTTCTACTTAGAAGCCTAATGCACTTTCTTATATACAAAAATGGTCAGAACAAGCAGTGCACATATAAAAATAAGCAATGACTTATTGCATTTCTTCATTCGAGAAAGAGAAAATCAGAGGTAATGATTTCTGCACAATACAGCCTACTGAGATGCTTGCAAGCAGCATAATGTTGTTCATATTACTTGAATATTGAAATAGGTTGTTTAAATAAATATTTGATTGTAATTAATTTCAAACTTTCAGCCTTTATTTTACATATTATAATCACTGTAAAAATCATTTGAAACTAATGCATGATTTAGGACATTATTACTTTAACCAGAGAGTGGTTCACGTTTGTCATGCATGTAGGTAAGAATTTCACTGTAGTCTGTACACTTGGCAGTGCCACTGCAGTATGATCAAATGAAATGATCTTGTCAAAATTTCAAACAGAGGTAACAATGGGAAGAGAAAGGGTTAGGAGATTGGGTGGGAGGGAAGTGAGTTGGAAGGTTATGGTACTGTTATATGGTATATGTCTTTCTTGATGGCATATTATATTCTTCAGTGATTGGATCCATCCTTGCATCCATTCTCTTCCGCTTATACGAGGTTGGGTCGCGGGGGCAGCAGCTTGAGCAGAGATGCCCAGACTTCCCTCTCCCCGGCCACTTCTTCTAGCTCTTCCGGGAGAATCCCGAGGCGTTCCCAGGCCAGCCGGGAGACATAGTCCCTCCAGCGTGTCCTGGGTCTTCCCCGGAGCCTCCTCCCGGTTGGACGTGCCCGGAACACCTCCCCAGGGAGGCGTCCAGGAGGCATCCTGATCAGATGCCCGAGCCACCTCATCTGACTCCTCTCGATGCGGAGGAGCAGCGGCTCTACTCTGAGCCCCTCCCAGAGGACTGAGCTTCTCACGCTATCTTTAAGGGAGAGCCCAGACACCCTGCGGAGGAAACTCATTTCAGCCGCTTGTATTCGCGATCTCGTTCTTTCGGTCACTACCCATAGCTCATGACCATAGGTGAGGGTAGGAACATAGATCGACCGGTAAATTGAGAGCTTTGCCTTATGGCTCAGCTCCTTTTTCACCACGATAGACCGATGCAGAGCCCGCATCACTGCGGACGCCGCACCGATCCGCCTGTCGATCTCACGCTCCATTCTTCCCTCACTCGTGAACAAGACCCCGAGATACAAGAACTCCTCCACTTGAGGCAGGATCTCGCTCCCAACCTTGAGAGGGCACTCCACCCTTCTCTGGCTGAGGACCATGGTCTCGGATTTGGAGGTGCTGATTCCCATCCCAGCCGCTTCACACTCAGCTGCGAACCGATCCAGAGAGAGCTGAAGATCACGGCCTGATGAAGCAAACAGGACAACATCATCTGCAAAAAGCAGTGACCCAATCCTGAGTCCACCAAACCGGACCCCCTCAACACCCTGGCTGCGCCTAGAAATTCTGTCCATAAAAGTTATGAACAGAATCGGTGACAAAGGGCAGCCCTGGCGGAGTCCAACTCTCACTGGAAACGGGTTCGACTTACTGCCGGCAATGCGGACCAAGCTCTGACACCGGTTGTACAGGGACTGAACCGCCCTTATCAGGGGGTCCGGTACTCCATACTCCCGGAGCACCCCCCACAGGATCCCCCGAGGAACACGGTCGAACGCCTTTTCCAAGTCCACAAAACACATGTAGACTGGTTGGGCGAACTCCCATGCACCCTCCAGGACTCTGCTAAGGGTGTAGAGCTGGTCCACTGTTCTGCGACCAGGACGAAAACCACACTGTTCCTCCTGAATCCGAGGTTCGACTATCCAACGGACCCTCCTCTCCAGAACCCCCAAATAGACTTTTCCAGGGAGGCTGAGGAGTGTGATCCCTCTGTAGTTGGAACACACCCTCCGGTCCCCCTTCTTAAAGAGGGGGACCACCACCCCAGTCTGCCAATCCAGAGGCACTGTCCCTGATGTCCATGCGATGTTGTAGAGACGTGTCAACCAAGACAGCCCTACAACATCCAGAGCCTTGAGGAACTCCGGGCGTATCTCATCCAACCCCGGGGCCCTGCCACCAAGGAGTTTTTTGACCACCTCGGTGACCTCAGTCCCAGAGATGGGGAAGCCCACCTCCGAGTCCCCAGGCTCTGCTTCCTCATTGGAAGGCATGTTATTGGGATTGAGGAGGTCTTCGAAGTACTCCCCCCACCGACTCACAACGTCCCAAGTCGAGGTCAGCAGCGCACCATCACCACCATATACAGTGTTGACACTGCACTGCTTCCCCCTCCTGAGACGCCGGACGGTGGACCAGAATCTCCTCGAAGCCGTCCGAAAGTCATTCTCCATGGCCTCCCCAAACTCCTCCCATGCCCGAGTTTTTGCCTCAGCAACCACCGAAGCTGCATTCCGCTTGGCCTGCCGGTACCTATTAGCTGCCTCCAGAGTTCCACAGGACAAAAGGGACCGGTAGGACTCCTTCTTCAGCTTGACGGCATCCCTCACCGCCGGTGTCCACCAACGGGTTCGGGGATTGCCGCCACAACAGGCACCGACCACCTTACGGCCACAGCTCCGGTCAGCCGCCTCAACAATAGAGGCACGGAACATGGCCCATTCGGACTCAATGTCCCCCACCTCCCTCGGGACATGGTCGAAGTTCTGCCGGAAGTGGTAGTTGAAGCTACTTCTGATAGGGGGCGCTGCCACTCGGGTTCTGATCGGGGGGGCCATTCCTCCCAATCACGCCCTTCCAGGTCTCACTGTCATTGCCCACGTGAGCATTGAAGTCCCCCAGCAGTACGAGGGAGTCCCCAGAAGGTATGCCCTCTAGCACACCCTCTAGGGACTCCAAAAAGGGTGGGTACTCTGAACTGCTGTTCGGTGCATACGCACAAACAACAGTTAGGACCCGTCCCACCACCCGAAGGCGGAGGGAGGCTACCCTCTCGTCTACCGGGGTAAACCCCAATGTACAGGCTCCAAGTCGGGGGGCAATAAGTATACCCACACCCGCTCTGTACCTCTCACCGGGGGCAACTCCAGAGTGGTAGAGAGTCCAGCCCCTCTCAAGGAGATTGGTTCCAGAGTCCAAGCTGTGCGTTGAGGTGAGCCCGACTATATCTAGCCGGAACCTCTCAACCTCACGCACAAGCTCAGGCTCCTTCCCCTTCAGAGAGGTGACATTCCATGTCCCAAGAGCCAGCTTCTATAGCCGAGGATCGGACCACCAAGGTCCCCGCCTTCGGCCACCACCCAACTCACACTGCACCCGACCTCCTTGGCCCCTCCCATAGGTGGTGAGCCCATGGGAAGGGGGACCCACGTTGCCTCTTCGGGCTATGCCCGGCCGAGCCCCATGGGTGCAAGCCCGGCCACCAGGCGCTCGCCAATGAGCCCCACCTCCAGGCCTGGCTCCAGAGGGGGGCCCCGGTGACCCGTGTCCGGGCGAGGGAAAACGCCGTCCAAATTTTTTATTCGTCATAGGAAGTCTGTTGAACCGCACTTTGTCTCATCCCTCACCTAGGACCAGTTTGCCTTGGGTGGCCCTACCAGGGGCATAAAGCCCCGGACAACAGAGCTCCTAGGATCATTGGGACACGCAAACCCCTCTACCACGATAAGGTGGCGGTTCGAGGAGGGGTGATTGGATGACTATTTATATTAAATTAAAAAAACAATTGGTTAAAAAATAACATACTGTATTTTCAGCCACAATATAGTATATCTGTGTATAACACTTCTTTATCTATTACTTAACACTAGAATTCCTGAAGCCTTCGAAAAAACTCGTAATCCCGGCCCACTTTAAATCCCTTCACACCTCTCCATCAGAGGATACTGCATCCTATGGACTAAAGAGGAGAGGGACCATCTGGGTTGTTATCAGCGCTCTGTTCAAAAGCCTGCATCACTGATGTTATGTGGGTACATTAGTGCCCATGGAATTGGCAGCTTGCATATCTGGAAAGGCACCATCAATGCTGAAAGGTAAATACAGGTTTTAGAGTAACATATGCTCCCATCCAGACAACGTCTTTTTCAAGGAAGGCCTTGCATATTTCAGCAAGACAATGCTAAACCACATACTGCATTAATTACAACAGCATGGCTATTGCCACTGTGTAGTAGACAAGTCCCTGTGCTAAATTGGGCTGCCTGCAGTCCAGACCTTTCACCAACTGAAAACATTTGGCACATCATGAAATGAAAAATATGACAAAGAAGAACCAAGACTGTTGAGCAGCTAGAATCCTATATCAGACAAGAATGAGACAACATTCCTCTCCCAAAAGTCCAGCAACTGGTTTGTTGTGAAAAGAAGACGGGGTGTTACACAGTGTTCAACTTTGCTGCCATCAAATTCAAAATTACCTTATTCTTTTCTTAAAATGGTACATTTTCTCAGTTTAAACATTGGATATGTTTTCCCTGTTTTAATTGTGAATAATATATGAGTTTATGAGATTTGCAAATAATTGCATTCTGTTTTTCTTTCCATTTTACTCAGAGTCCCAGCTGTTTTGGAAATTGGGTTTGTAGGTTCTTCGGTAAAACTATCAGGAAATTTTTAATTTTGAAGAAAGGTTCACTTTGAAGGTATTTAATTGATTAAGTGTTCAGCACACTCTCTGGTAGATAAGCAGCAAGGAAGAGAGGACTTTGGAGTAACACTGCTGCTTCTTAGTAATGAAAAGTTTAGGTGGGCTAAGCATGTAGTTAGAATGCTCCCTGTGCTTCTATCCCGTGGGGTGTATCAGATAAAAGCACTGGGAAAAGACTCAAAAGCAGATCCACTGAATGGAAAAAATCTATCTTTTCAAAAAGTATTTAAACCACCTTCACTTTCTTCACACTTTATTGTTTTGTACATTTAATTTTAAATGGATATATATTTAACATTTTTGCCCATCAATCTATATTCAATAATCCATAATCACAAAATGAAAGGATGTTTTCAGAAAGTTTTGCAAATTTCCTTAAATTCAAAAACTGAAATCCCTCGTTCATATGAGTATTTTGTCTCTTTGCTGTGGCACCCCATATTGTGGTCAAGTGCATCCTGTTTGCTTTAATTCCCCTTGAGATTTTTCTAGAACTGCATTGGAGCCCATCTGTGGCAAATTGAACTGATTGGACGTCATGTAGAAAGGCATACACCTGTGTATACAGTATAAGGTCCCTCAAGTCACATTGCATGTCAGGACAAAAACAAAGTTGTGAAGTCCAAGTATGTCTCTGTAGAACTCTGATATAAATTGTAGTGAGGCATAGATCAGGACAAGGGTATAAAACCATTACTAATGCTTTAAGTGTCACAAGGAGCACAGAAACCTCAATCACTGAGAAATGAAAGAATTTTGGAAACTCCAGGATTCTTCCTAGAGTTGATCTTCTGGCCAAACTACGTAAGTAACTGGGCATGGAGGGTTTTTGTCAGAAAGATGATTAAGTATCCAGTGGTCACACTAACAGAGCTTCAAAATTCCTTGGTTGTGATTTGAGAAATTGTTAGAAGGATGACCATCTCAGCAGCACACTATAAATCAGGCTTTTATGGTAGACTTGCTAGACACAAGGCAAACAGCATTTAAAGGACTATGGGAGCATGAGGAAATATTATCTGGTTTGAGGAGACAAAAACTGAACTCTTAGGACAGACCTTCCAGCACTATGTCTGGCACTGCTCTTTAGCTGCCTAATACCATCCCTATGGTGAAGCATGGTGTTGGGAGCATCATGTTGTGGGGTGTTTCTCAGCTGCAGGAACTGGGGAACTGGTCAGAATTGAGGAAAGGATGGATGAAGCCAAATACTGACAGGATCTTGAAGAAAACTTGCTCCAGAGTGCACACGGCTCCAGACAGGGGCAACTGTTCACTTTTCAGCATGACAATAAACCAAAGCATACAGCCATGACAATGATGAAGTGGCATCAAGGCAAGTTCTCTGACTGACCTTGTGTGGCCCAGCCAAAGCCCAGACTTAAACCCCATAGAACATCTGTGGAGAGACCTGAAGATGACAGTTCACAGACACTTTCCAATAATTCTAATGGAGCTTGGGAGGATCTTCCAGGAAGAATGTGATAAACTACCCAAAGCTTGTAGAGACTTACCCAAGAAGCAGTAGTTGCTGTCAAAAGGGCATCTACTGACTACTCAGTTAAGGATGTGAATACTTAAATGAATGAGAGATTTCAGTTTTTGATTTTTAGTAAACTTGCAAACCTTTCTGTACATGTGTTTATACTTTACATTATGGGTTATTGAGTGAAGATTAATGAGCAAAATGGGAAATATATCAATTTAAAATTAAATCTACAACACAATAAAGTGTGCATGAAAGTGAATGGGTGTGAATACTTTATGAATCCATTGTGCCCAACTCTGTATTTTAATTTGTTTTTTGTTCTGCTGAATACAAAGCAAAGTTCAGTTCTTAAGAGTCAATGTGTGAATTTACAAAGCTGAATCTCTGCATTACTAAGAATAGCTCGTCTATAAATAGAAATATAAGGAAACCAACTTTGTATAACCTGTGTGGATCTATTGCACCACTTTCTAATGGAAAAACTGTTTTTGCATGAATGCCAAGTTATCCTTTTTCCTTCAAGGAACAGTGTGGGGTGCTACATTCTCATAACTTGCCTTGTCGCCAGCTAAGCAGGAACAACTAATAAAACAAAGGTCAACACAAAATATCGTTGACAGAAAAAGTACCTGCTAAAGTCTCTGACGTCATACTTATCTAAAAATAGATCTCAAAAATAAAACTCAGGAAACCACTTACATATTACTGTGGCTTGAGTAACTTTCTCTTAAAAAAACAGGGATTGGCAAAATCAAGTGCTTAATGTAAAAATAATTATCATCCAAGCCAATTTATAAGCCTATGATGATTTTGGAGTGCTGAAAAATGGAAAATCATGCATATGAATAAATTATGTCTTCACAAAGGTTAAATATCTTTCTGTCCATCCACTTACTGAACGTGCTTAATCCACTTATAGTAAGTTGCAGTGAGGTGGATCTTATCCAGGCAGTGAGCAGAACTCTGCCCAGGATGCCAGTCCATCACAAGGTACATTCACAAGCACACCTACACTTGCTCACACCAGTCCATTGTGGAGTCGCACATGTCTGGGATATGTGAGGGTACTGGAGTACCCAGACTAACAACCCATGAGGGCATGGGGAGAACATGCAAACTCCACACATACTATAACTGGTCTGGAATTTGAGCCCTTTATTCGTGGAATTGTGACACAGCAGTGCTGCCGTGCTGCTCATAGGTTAGACGCAGTGTAACATTCAAAAGTAGAATGTTTATATTTGTTTTGTTGTTGTGCACATCATATAGCTCATTACAAATAATCAAACTTCTGCTCTGATGGACTGAAATAATTACTTTCACTTGATTGTCGTTTCACTACTGAAAACTGAATACTAATTCTTTGACTTTTTGACTCACTAACAGTAGCTTGTATTGTTCCTCCAACCATAACCAGGGAAGTATACATTACCAACACTTGTTAGACATTTGTCTTATGAAATACTTTCACGTTATTTTTTTCAATGGCATGTCAAACTGTTAAACTGCCAGTGTTGTCTATGAAGGCTGATAGAAGCAGCTGTGACACGTACTATAGCACACATTTGTACCACCCTTCCTTATATCTAAGCTTTTTATGAAAATTAATGTACACTATAAATTAATGGTTAGGTTAACCATGGAAAGAAATAACTTAATGTAAGAAAAGAGTCAAAACAAAGCAAATCCTTTAACACTCAGAAGGCCTATGGCTAAGCAGCAGTTTGATATCCCAATCCCTGGAAACTATTTCTGAAACAGGAACACCCACCAGTAATTCTGTTGTGTTATCCACACCAACCCCAGTCTCTCTGCTGTCCCAAATGTGCAGTTCAAGAGCAAACCATGCTTGGTGGTACAAATGATACCTGCTCTGAAAACTCTGCAAAAGAACTCCATCTGCTCCATAAAAAGGACCTCTGCTGATGTAGCACATAATTACATAGACATCCAATGATTTCCTAAATATATTACCAATTTTCGTGCAGCAGCTGCAAACCCATATTATCATTATAATACATGTGACTTTTCCTTTTCATAACTTATTAGGCAGGCTGCCTTCTCTCAGCTTTTTGCCCATACTGTCCATCAGTGGCGGACCGTGCATTTCACACCTAGGCCTTCAGTAGTGCTCAGTCTGAATCAACCCGCCCCTCAAAAACTAATTTATGGTTATAAAAACCATCTTAATATGCAGAAATACAGTATAAAGATCCGTTGCATCGCAGATAGATAACTCCTGTAGCCGCAATAGATGCCTTTATTGAATAGACAAACCAGGGGTGAACAAGTTCCTTTCTACTGCAGCTACAGCCCGCGACACACATAAAAAACATCAATAATAACTCATAAACTTGCAATATTATTTAGGAAAATCGCAACATTTTACTCACCAAAAATTCGGATTATTTGTAAACAAAATCCATCCTCCTCTCTTTCCTCAAAAACAGTTCAATTACTGTGTCGTACAGATTATCCGTGTACTTCAGTTCCATCACGAAGTCTCTTTCTATCGCCATCGAAGCTAATGCTGAAAGTCGAACCTGCCCTGTCGTATTTCTGGCATAAGTTTTAATTCGCTTTAGGGCTGAAAATGTCCGCTCGACAGAATCAGTGGACACGGGAATGGAAACCACCAAACATACCCATGTGTACAGCTGCCCCATGATGCTCTCATTCAGATTTTTCTATTACACCATCCGCACCATCCTATCCAATCAACGGGTCTGAATACGGTGACGTTGCCGTACGCCTGCTAGAGGGCCCTAGTGAAACCAACTCAAAATCTGATTGGGTGAAGCAACAGTTTAATCAACATTTGTTTTGTGTTAGAGGGCCTGCAGAATGGATTGTGAAGGCCTCTGGGCAGACTTCTTTGACTTTGACCCTGCCTGGCAACAAATGATGGATGAAATGTGATTGGTTAAATGCTTTAATACGAAAATACATGTCTGGAAGCAGGCGCAGCACAACCATCGGAAAAGCTATGAAAGGAAGAGGACAGACTATTTGGAATTATTTAATAAGTATTCATGGACAAAATATAATTAACATCAGTTTGTGATTCAGATATTTTTTTAGGCCAGCAGAGAAGGCCTTGCAGGCCCTGACGGCCCGCCACTGCTGTCCATACTATGACAAACTCTGTTACTAAAATCCAAACTGTACCGGGTCTGCCTCCAGTTACCTTCCCAGTTTGCTGACCTTTTCGTTCCTGGTGCTGCCTAGCGAGCCGGGCACCCTGTCACGCAGTATAAAGTTAATGGCTTTTAAATTAATCCCAAGTATTTTTGATAAGACTGAATCAAATATTAACAGTTATATTAGAAGTAGTAAAGTTTTATTATCTTATCAGATTTATGTGCTAGTTTAGTGGAGGAAACAAGAGTTTGATGGCAGGCTGGGAGAGTGCTTCAAAATATTCCTTAATTGCTGCCTTACAGTGCTTGACACTTTACTATTTCAATTCCAAACTACATTTGTAATTTATTTCTAACTATTCTAGTGAAAGATTTCAAACCAACATTTCTAAATTGTGCAAACATGCCGACTTTGCAATGTCTATAAAAAGTATTCACTGTTTGGAAGTTTTCACATTCTGTTATTTTCCAACATTTTCCAAACAGATCTCTGCAAAGCAATTTAAAATAATTACAAATATAAATCACAAAGTAACTGATTGCATTAATATTCACCGCCTTCAAGTCAGTATGTAGTACATCCTCCTTTGGCAGCCATGACAGCCTTGAGTTTGTCTGATTTGCACATCTGGACATTGCAATTTTTCCCAATTCTTCGTTGTAAAAATATTCAGGCTCTGTGAGGTTGTATGGGGATCATATGCAAGGTCGGCACCACCATTAAGGTGAATTAGGCATTTGCCTAGGGCACAGATCATAAGGAGGAAATGTGACCGTGGGACCCCGTAGCATGGGGCCGAACCCCACAGGGGTAAAACCCTGCCGCACGGGTTAGCTACCTAACAGTCAATTGGCACACTGATAAGCTTGGCCTAGAGAGCAAAATAACCTAGCACCAGCACTGACTGCATGTGAACAGCTTTCTTTGTGGATGATGGACGGCATCCTTACCCAGCAGGGATCCCCTTAGGATGATAGGACAGAGGGAGACAGCTTACACAGGGCTTTATCTCCCCCAGGACGCTAGATTACAGCAATCCCAGGTTTGGATTCAGACATGGATGCCCACAGGACATGTCAGGTATTGTAGTCTCAAGGGACAGTCCTGTTGAGTCCTGTGGGGGCTGAAGGACTGGGGAGCCCAGTGCTTTCAGACATGTACAGATGATCAGAAGCACTTTTGGGATGGCTAAAATAAAAGGAGCTGTCAGCCTCGCATCATAGAGACAGAGTTGGGAGGATGTGGACAAAGCTTGTGGGGAGGCATAGAGGAGGCAGTGACTAAGAAAAAAAACAGAAGAGAAAGTATTACTGCATTGTGCTGTTTATTGTGCTTGTGCATACTAGTATCTGTGGTGGGAAACACTTGGTGAAGAGTTTCCCACAATAAATCTCTTTAGCTTTTAACTTGTGTCTTGATCCTATTTGTGTTGGATCTCCTACTGTCCACAGTGTCCAGCTAAAATTTCTCAATTGGATTAAGATCTAGACTGTGACTCTGACTCTGCCTCTACAAGGGTCTCATTTATAAAACTTTGAGTGGAATCGAGTGTGAAAACATGTACAGTATATGCCAAAAAATAGGAAAAAGCAGATGCCTAGAAAAAAAAAATTAAACCTGGCACATTTCTAGGCAATTTACCTTTATAAATCACAGTCATCTTATAAATGTGCATACGTGAATGTGACTTGAACTCCACCTGGTTGCTGCTCTGAAACAACCGTACATGGAGCATGCTATTCAACTGTATACAAATGGAATCACAATGCTGCAGAGCTTCATTAGCTGGTAAAGCAGCCCCTCCTTCCTGACCTCTCCACCTGCATTCATAAGTATCAGGGTGCAGCATTACAGCACCTCTCCTCTGTGTTCTGGGGATCGGGAAAATGCATAAGCGACCAGCAACTGTGAGGGTACCTGGCATATGTAATTGCACGATTGTTGTTATGATGAATAACTACACCATATAAAAAACTGAGGATTCAGCCAGTTACCTTACCAACAAGCCATCCACCACATACAGCATCATCATGTCTGCCAAAGCTACTTTGCCTCAAAATAGATGAATCACGGGTTGACCCAGGCCACAGAGTCATGACATTTGTCAGTCTCATCTTGGCATCACAGGTGACTCGTGCGTTATTAGAGTGTCATTGCATATGATTAACAAAAGCAAGTTCATTCTTACTAGGTGCCCTTATTGCAATGAAAGTTCAGTTAAGTGGTCTGATTATGTTATGAAAACAGAGCACTGCTGTAAATTCTCTTTTTATTTTGGCTGAGAGAATAAAAGTGAAAAAAAAAAGCTAACTTTTACAAGTACTATAAATTTACACCGGCTATTATAGACACAAATCAAATGTATGTTTTTACTGTATAATATTAACAATAACAGTAGCTCACTACTCAAAACGGTAAATTTGTGAGGCAGCCAGGATCAAACTGGAGGCCTCTTGATTACAAGTCAGCAGTTCTTACCACTGCACCACGGAAGCTGTCATATTACACTTGTACCTTTTGTGAAAGTGTTTATTTGATATTTGGACTTCAGTCTTCACACATTATACTGTTCATGTCTACATTTTGTCATTTATTACTAAAACATGAAAAACGTTTCTGTTTTAACAATGTGTTTACATAGATTGTTGTAGATGCAAAACACACGCAAAAAATGTATGTATTCCAAATGACAATATATTACCCTCTACTACTCCAAGCTATTCACTCCAACAGAAACACTGAGAAGGTTCTTTGCGAATTGAGCTGCGGTGGTGTGTGGGGGGAAGGTATAGTAGGCTGCTTGCTGCTTCGATACATTTACAAGACAAAAGATGCTGACAGAGAGGTGCGAAGGGATTTAAGGTGAGTGGCCGGGATTTTTTTCGTAGGCTTTGGTAATTCTAGTGTTAAAGGTACACCTGTTCAGTAATCTGCAAAATTAGCTCCAAGAAGGACTAGCAGTAGTGGAGATAAAACTGGGGTGTATAAATTACCAAATTAAATAGGTAAAAAGGTGCAGATGTGACTGTGCATGTAATTGTGTGGGGAGGGTTATGCAACCAAGCTACATAAACTGTGGGGAAAGGGTCAGTATATGTGTGAGTGTATACTACATATATAATATTTTTATTAGATAATCCTTTTCTGATTATTACTTATACTCACTAGCATTTATTGTTGAAACTGGTCCTTTATGGATCATACCCATGGAGCAATTCTATGTTGACATTTTTTACAGTTGCATGGATGGCAGAATAAGTGGTTTGTGCAGGGTCATAGTCTGTAGGAGTCTGGGATTGAACTGGTAGGCTAGGGTATCTTAGGCATGTCTACCGAATGGAAGAATGTTATTGATAAAAAAAACTATCTGTTTTTATATTATCTAAGGTGGTATAACAACATAGCATAGCGTTGTCACCTCAAGTTCTTTCACCCTGTTCCAGTTTATAGCTTGGATTTCTACAAGGCATAATTAGCTTGCATGTCTCCTTTTTGCTAGAAATAGGTTCTCAATATGGACTAACTTCATATAGTTGGAAGGCATGCTGTTAGATTAACTGGAGTGACTAATTTTGCCCGGTGTGAATGCCAGCTAAATAAATACAGTATATAGGTAGTGTTGCCTGCCTTCTACCTGCAGTGACCTACAGTAGGAGATACTCTGTATTAAAAGGAAAGAAAAAATCATGCAAGTGAATCCATTTTTTTTTTTGTATTTGATTGGAATGTTTTAAGAATATGATAAAATGCTGAGCAATCAAAATTTATTGTTTCGGCAATTCATTTTTTCACAGGACATTTTTGGAAGTGTGTCTCCTAAATGAAAAATAGTAATAGCAATACCCCATCACATCTAATTAATTAAACAGGCTCAATTATGGATGGCACGTGTGACACGTGTATCTGTGGATCACTATCAGGACTCCTCTAAGGTATGTGATACCACCCCAGGCCGAGAAGGGGCACTGTTGCTAATTATGTCCTCTCTTATTCCCACAGCACTAAGACGACACCCAGTGATGGCACCTGACTCTGCCCTTTCCAGTCCCCCGTTTAAAAGTGATGAGTGGCGTTACTCTGTGAGTAGAGCACAGCACAGGACGAAGCTCCTGTGCGATTCACCTACCTGAGAGACATAGAACATGGCTACCTTTTCAGTTATTTTCATTGCCTCCATGCCATTAAACCCTTGTACTTTTGTTGCTTTTTGGTTTGAGGTAAACGGGAACAACAGTTTTGCATGATCACAACAATGGAGTTTTTGGAGATGAAGTTTTTGATTGGCAGATTAGAACCTATGTTTAACATGTAAACTGCAACTAAGAAATTATCCATTCTTTGCAAACAGCAGTGAGAAGCTAAAAATGCATTGCTGGTGATTTAGGGGCAACTTATTGCACCCAGGAATATTTTGTAATACACTGAACCAAACACAGCACATTGAACAAGAGGTGATAGTCTTTGTGGCTATTTAAGGATGTCCTTGGTAGTTTTTTCATTCATTAAATTTTTCCATAACATTTACTGTAGTACAGCTGCAAGAAATTCAAAGCTGTTGTGATGGACGACCGGCTATGGACTCCGGTCGCCACCCCCAGGCCGCTAGGAGGAGCCCTCCGGACAGCATATTCGTGCCCCGAGTTCCAGCAGGGCCTCGTGGACTGTAGTGTTGTGACACAGCCCTGCTGGATACCTTGGGGGCCGCCAGGAGTCGCTGTAGGGGGGCTAGTGGGCTCTTGCATGCCCTATAACCCGGGAGTGCATGTCAGTCACGTTACTCGAGGAAGTGACGTGCTCCCGGGATGAAGAAGAGGACTGTTTGCCCTGACCCGGAAGGAAATGGACTTGTGGGTTTGGTTTGGAACCACTTCCGGGTCAGGAGCTATAAAAGGACTATGGGTAAGCCCAGACATTGAGCTGAGCTGGGAGGTAGGAGGGCGAAGTGTCTGGGAGTGGAGGATTGTGTTATTGGAGAATAGTTTATTGTATATGAGTAGTGTGGTGTGTGTAGTGCTTTGTGCACTGTACAATAATAAAAATAATAGTAGTTGTACTTTTACCTCGTGTCAAGAGTGGTACCTGAGGGTTCGAGAGGTGGACAAACGCTATATCTGCTACACTGTTAATAGTCAGAAAAAACTGGAATGTTTTTCTTGAATTTCTGCTTAAAAAGCTGATGGCTTCATACAGGAACCCAACACCCAATTGCTTTGCGCAACATGGCTCGTTCTTCTACTGCAAATCTTTGTCAGGTTTTTATTAAAATCTGTCTTGCTGCATGTAGACATTTTGAACTTTGTTCAGATTCTAACAATGATGCCATCATAATTATAAATAGCACCTTTCTATAATGAACACCAAATTAAGGATGCTTTAGAAGAACATGACCTACAGTGTAGTTGTTTTCTTGTTTCTGAAAACTGGAGTATTGGAAAGTGGTGTGACTTGCTTCATACAGTAACAGGTATTAACCACTGACCTTGGGATCTAAAATCCTTCTGCCATTATTCTTTATTGCTTTCCTGTTCAGTAAGACAAAGAGATATGGTAGAGAACACATGTGTTAATTAGAACCTGGCTGAATGTTATTCTTTTATATGCTTGTCATCATATGAGCTACCCCCCACCATGTCAGCCAACAAAGGCACACCATGAATATTCCATCAAACAGAAGGCATTGTCTTATGCCAAATGACAATTACAGTAAGCTCTCTAGCAAATTATAGGCACAAAATTAAGTGTTCAGCACTCTCCATTAATACAAGGTACTATGGTAATCATTCATTTTTGTTATTATTGCCACTACAAGTGGGCACATAAGACAGTGGTGTTTTCCCACACTGCACTCCTAGGGACATAATGAAAATTGTGAGACGTAGAGTTGTCTCTTCCTGCAAACGTATAACACCTTCTTACATTATACCAAGTAAAAAGGAAATCTGTGGAAAAGAATACATTTTCGAAAGAAGTTCTCTGCTGAAGCAATGAAATGAAAACACCACATCCTGTGATTTTGCATAGGTAGAGTATTTTGTTAGGACCAGTAATGAGCAGTCATAGCCCAGCGCTCACATTACAATGGTATTTTTTTCCAGGTACATATACCATGCTTTATGTAGTGTGACCAGACAGCCATGCTTAGTCAGCTGGGCAGCTAATAAAAAGCCGCACATAAAAAATGACAGCATGTATAAAAATAGGACCACCAGAAAACTAAGCCCCTGAATACATTTCTTAAAAGCTCAATTTCCTCCTCAGAGGGGAGATTCCTGCTTGAAAAGCAGCAGGACAACAAGTTTACATTTGAAGGTCTAGAGATGAAATAATAGGACAAGCAGCGGGAGTGACTTAACTGCCAATAGTGAACCTCATTGCACCCCAAAGTGGCTCCCAGAGGAAACTTAGGGCTATCATCCCCTTCCCAGTGAACAGAATCTGCCATGAGAACAAAAGCCACAGGGAAGTGGGAATAGTAACAAAATCAAAGCTCTTAGGTACAGACTAATTAATTAGACTGACATATTTTTGTTGTTTAAGAAAGTTCCTAAAAGGTAACAAGGCTGTGTCGTTTTATTAATGCTTAAAAAGGTTTTTTTTTTGGAAGATGTCAGTTTGCAGTATTAAGTAGAAACTTACAATCCCCAATTGTATACTATCCCACATTTATGCAGTGGCCTAAGTGAAGAACACGTCACAGCCGTAGTGAGCTAAAGAGTGCCAAGAAGCCATTCTTTATGATATACTAATAGAGACCAAGGGATAACTGTCCTCAAGCATGTTTCAGTTCAGTAAGCCATGTCCTAAAATGTGAAGTTAACCTACTGAATAACAGTAAGCAACTGCTCTTTGGGACTCTCCCTAATAGTAAATATCCCCACCCAGCGGTTCTGCAAGACCTTGTTTTTCTTCTAATAACCAGGATCTTGAGTTTACATTGTAAGTAAAAGTGATTTGGCTGACCAGGCATAAATGCAAGAGCACCTCCATAAGGCTGGCAGTGTGGTGTAGTGGTTAATGCTTTGGACTTTAAACCCTGAGGTTGTAGGTTCAAATCCTGCTACTGATACTGTGTGACCCTGAGCAAGACACTTGACCTGCATGTGCTTTAGTTAGAAAATCAAAAGAAATGGATCTAGTTGTCTCGTAAATGTTGTGATTTGCCTTGGATAAAGGCATCAGCCAAATATGTAAGTATAAACTTGCAAGTTACTTTACAGTTTAATTTAACTTTTTACCCCAGCACATTATACAATAATTACAAATACAATATACAACTTATTTTTGTACAGCTCCCTTCACTGAGTGCAGGCACAGAAAACTGAACAAATTCTCAGATAAAAGACAAGTATAGATTATATTAATTAGAAAATGCAAAATTTGTACATATACAGATGCAGATTTTTTTTTAAAACCACAGAAAACAAAGTAGAAACCAATTAACATAAATGTGAAAAAGTGCAATATATAGACATAAACATAAAAAGCACAATATATGAAAAAGTTATATATATATATATAAAATATATATCCATATATATACAGTACATAGAAAATAGTTTTATGTCCATTACTACTTTTACTCTTACTGTATTATATACTTCTGTAAGTGCCTTGAGCATGGGAAAGGCACTATATAAATAAAATGTATTATTATTATTATTATTATTACTATAAGTAATATATTACTAATAAGTATATTTAGTCTTATTAAACAGGCTACATAATAGCACTCTAACTAATGACAAACACACTCTCCTGTGAACTCATTCACTTTAAGACTGACTATATTTAATTCAGCTAAATATTGTCATATTTGTGGTTAACAATAGCAACACTTATATCTAACTAAGAAATTTGTGAACAAGTCACTACTTCTAAAAATGGCACTTAGGTTAACCACATTGCCACCGCTGTATATTTGTTTTTGCCACTGCCCCTTTTACTGCCAGTCACAAAAACCGGAGCCTATGTTCACACCCCATCCTGTGTCTTGTTTCAGCAACAGGTGACAGGAGCTAACAAGAAATGATGACTTCAGCCCTCAACTATGATGTCAACCTGCTGTGAGTCTGCTTAACAAAACAGTGTCAATTCCCCCAATTAGACCTCTCCTCACTGGCGTCGCCCACCTTGTGACTCAGTCTGCGTAATGAGCACTGTCTAATTTTTTCCAGCCGCCCCGCCCCGGCACTGTGTTTCTTAAACCTGTTGACAAGGAGGCTCCGAAAGGTTCCCAAAATATTTGAGGTGCTGGGCAATGACATAGACTGCACAGTTTTACAATCCATGAGCGCACCGTCTAGCTTTCACTATAAACACTTAGAAATAACAGTGGTGTTGAGTGTTGGGAGATTTTTCTTACAGCCATAAACCTTTCTTTTTCCATTACAGTGACACACTTTTCCCTTTAGAGCCATCATCATACCTTTTACCAATATGGCTGCAAAACACCTAAGTTAATTGAGTAGCAATTTATTAAAAAAATTAGTTTCTACTAATTATATTTTATTTCACCATATTTAATGGTACAGTGGTAGGGTGTTTATGTACATTCAATATATCTAAAAACCAACATCTTTCTCAATTAATTTATTTTTATATAGACTTATTTCCAATTATGAGCCAAGATAACTATACAGAATTTTATTTCAACTAAATATTAATTTGTTCTTATATAGTTCTCTTCTCTAAATCAGGCTAAGATTGTTTATGCATATTTATAAATATACACTATAAACAGTAACAAAATGTGAAAACAACCCTATTTACTTAAATTATGTGCTACATCTCTTTAAAATACAGGAACAGCTTTATACCATGATCAATATACTTTAATTTTTCTCGAATACTCCCAAATAAAATTTTACAATATGAAGAATAGGCCATGTTCATGTATTGAAATAAGTGGCCTTGGAAAAAATAAATAAATAATGAATGAACATCAAATCACTTAGATGCAAAAACGATTTGAGAATATTGAGGAAATCAGGTGAACAGTAGATCAGGCCAGTTTGCATCACAGGAGAAGAATACAATAAATACACTTAACAGAATTCTTAAAGAAAATAAACCTTATGAGGAATTCAGTCAGAGAGAATGAATTAGGGTCTGCCCTCAAACACAAACAGCAATTATAGCTTGACTTAAAATACATTTAACTGTATGCACACACACACACACACACACACAAACACACACACACATACACATATATATACAGTAGAACCCCGCCTCGGTCATTCACAGATTTTTCCTTAGAATCTAACTAATAATTGTTAGTGGAAACCACAAATATCCTCCATAATTTTTTTATGGCTTTTTTCGTGGCAATACTGTACTGTAGAGAGAACACAAAGCAACTGTAGAGGAAAACGCAGCTTGGGATGGTAAAGGTAGCCAATCCAAGAGATTTATTCATTTCTCCTTGCTGCTGATTGGCTGCTGCCCTGTGACACATCTCCGGCAGATGCAGCCCAGCACTCCCGCATCATAACAGTTTACCTCATGTAGCTTTCACTTAGTGTTCTCGTGCTTTTCGTTTTGTTCTTCTTAAAGCCCTAAGATGCCGCCTAAACGCCCTGTACCTTCTAAGGCTTCTGGCAATGAACCTAAGCACCAGAAGAAGTTTAAGACACTCCAGGAGAAGACTGAACTACTGGATTTGCTCCGGAAACTAGAAAATTATGCCTCAGTAGCCACCCAAGGAGCTGTAAATCCTCTGCTTTGACTGTGCAGTCATTATCTTCATTACATACCTTCATCGTACTGCACAGCTAATTCATCATCATCATCATCTTCAATCAATATCATTCATTATTGGTGAGTACCCATACATTTTACTGTATGTTTATTTAAGTTAAATTTTTGCGTATTTACCCTACTTATACCAAAGAAAACGACAGTGCATACCAAAGAAAACGCACTTGCATGAATTACAGTACATATAGGGGTAACATCGGTATTTTACATTCTAGCACTGCGGAAGACATAACAGTACAGTACTGTACAGTATACGGGTTTACCTTTACATTCTTTTTTTTAGGGTAATGTATTAAGCTGAGTTTGAAATGAAATTAAAGTGTTTTGGGGGCATATATAGGGTTTAAACTAAAAATTGGCATTTATAGGCATTTTTTTGACCACATCCAAAATTTGCGATTTTTCAGAATTCGTGGGTGCTCTTGGAACGTAACCCCCGTGAATTTCGGGGGTCATCTGTATATATATATATATATATATATATATATATATATATATATATATATATATATACAGTATATATATATATATATGTATATAGTATATACAGTATATATATATATATATAATATATATATATATATGTGGATGAAAATTTTGTAGGAAATTGGATGAATGTATAAATAAATGTACTGTGAAATGTGACAATCTACTATATAATAAAACACTAAGGTATGTGTGTCCTGTCCCTCACAGCTATCTAATTGGTCATTTTGGCTTTGGTGACACAACGAAAGAGGAAGTATGAGTGTGAGATGCACAAAGAGGAGTAAAGGCACAAATTGACAGAATCACCTTCAAAAATGGAAAGTGTAACGCTGGATAGGAGGCAGGGCCGGATTTATATGAAAAGAGGCCCTAGGCTATTCCACTTATGAGGCCCTTTCACCTTCCATTTTTAAGTTTGTAAATTACATGAGAGATAATAAAATTTTGCTAACAATTTGAATGTAGGCCCCTCTTGATCTTGAGGCCCTAGGCTGAAGCCTAGTTAGCCTATAGGAAAATCCGGCCCTGATAGGAGGTGAGAAAGGCGTTTTGAAAATAATGACAGAGTCTGTGAAGCATTCTTTACAGGAATGCACTCAAGAAAGGAAGCGCTAGTAAAATGAGGTTCAGACACACACGAATACAGAGAAAAGTACACATTGGGCAAGAGCAAATATTTGTAAATGATTCTATTACCGTTAACAGGTATCATGACTAGTAAATAAATAAAAACACAATGATATGTTATCATACATAATCGTGAAATATGTATTTTGCTGCTTATTTCTTTCATCCATCCATCCATTTTCCAACCCGCTGAATCCAAACACAGGGTCACGGGGGTCTGCTGGAGCCAATCCCAGCCAACACAGGGCAGGAAACAATCCTGGGCAGGGTGCCAACCCACCGCAGGACACACACAAACACACCCAGGCCAATTTAGAATCACCAATCCACCTAACCTGCATGTCTTTGGACTGTGGGAGGAAACCAGAGGAAACCCACGCAGACACGGGGAGAACATGCAAACTCTACTCAAGGAGGACCCGGGAAGTGAACCCAGGTCCCCAGATCACCCAACTGCGAGGCAGCAGCGCTACCCACTGCGCCACTGTGCCGCCTACTTATTTCTTTATGCATTTATTTATTTCTTCATTTGTTGATTTCAGTAACACTGCAGGCAACATGAAATAGTGCTTGAAATGAAAACTGTCATTTTCACCCATCAAAGTTGAGAAGGTGGACTCTCGAGAAAAGTGTGTTTTGATTGCTCAGTCATCGGCAGAGTACACATCAATCCTTGACCATTATGCACCACATTTATAGGCAGACACCACACATCAGAAACAGACTCCTGGGAGGGTGATGAAATAGCTGCTTTCTGCAGGTAATGTCCACAAAGACGGGCACAGTCACAACTTTTAGCATGTGCTCTCTATGCCTTGGTAATCCTGTGGCTCAGAGGCCTGTGCAAAGTTGTGACTGTGAGATCTGGTAATAATTTACCAATCAAAAAATAGTACTCATTAGAGCCCAACCTCTCAGCTTTTAATGAGTGAAAATGACTGATTTTTTTTTTTCGATGCATATCTTATGTTGGGTGCTATGTCACTGAAATGAATAAATTAGAAAATAATGAAACAAATACAAAAAGAAATACGCAACAAAAAACACTTCACAACACATTTAATTATTTATGCTCATATATCAGTGTATTATTTATTTATTGCAACATTTCACAATGCATTTATTAATTTTTGACCTAAGTATTCCTCCATACATATACCTATTGTCATTAATTTATATATTCTATACATATCATATATCTGTTTATACAAGTAAGTGCTACATTGAAAACTGGTAACAGTCTTAGAAAGGAATTAATGCAGTATCCGATCATGTGTCTTTATTTTAATATATCCCTCAGATGGTTTCCTAGATGGGGTAAGCCTGAAAAGTGGAAGACCAAGTCAGTTTTTCTACAGATGCTCTTAGTCTCATGTGATATAAGCACTGGCACTGTCATAAATCCTGCAATCCATCCATCTGTCTATTCATCCGTATTCTCTATCAGTTTTTTCCTAACGTAGAATTTTGAGGAATTAAAACCTATGATGGTAATATTGGGCATTGCACAAACAAAGTCAATCACACACATAACAGCACTGAGGCAATAAACATTTGTCAGACAACCTAACAGTATGTCTATAAAATATAGGAAGATACCCGCACAAGATGACAGAGTCCATGAAAAACTTGACTCAAGAAGTATTATAGCTAGCAGTTAAATCGAGATGGAAGTATTATAAAGCATTAACTTTATGTTCTATGCCAGAATGACATTCTAAACCAGTGTTTCTTAAACTATTCGCTATAACCCTAAATTTGTGTTCTGAAAAAACTAGGAACTCTGGATGCATGCACAGTAAGCCAAATATTAGCCACAATATCATCTGAAATGTGTTTCAAAATGATGTTTCCATCAGTTTGGGGGAATAGGTAAAAACTGAGCTAAACTGATTTTTAGATGACATGTGAAGCATTTTTTTGGACTGCCACGGTACAGTAATCCAGAATATTGGTTTAGTTTCAGTAGCAAATTCTGAGAAATTTCTCAAGACAGTCGGCCTTGGTCATAGTAATATTGGTTAGTCAGATGTATCAGACGTACTATGTAACTAAGCAAGTACTTCTCAATCTCTTATATATATTTCTCTTCTGGTTCGTCCTGCTTCCACTTCAAAACCAGACCCGCCCACACACAGTCGACATGGCATTTCTCGATTCCTATTCGTCCTCTTCCAAACCCTTCCCCATGCTGCCTGCGGCTCCTGTGTCTTTACAACAGTTTCTTACACAGCAAACATCAGAAGCTAAAAATTATCGTGAACACATTCGAGAATACAACTCTTCTCTAGCATTTGCTTCCATGGGTGCACAGATAACTCAACCTCCTGGCCACGAACCATACTGTTTTAAAATACACGGGCAAATTTATCACCAAAACTCTCCACTATACGCTAACACTTCTACCTCTCCAGGATATGAGCAGTTGTATGTTTTTGACACAGCGCAAGCTACTGAAGTACGCTTACAAAATAAAACAAACTCTGCATGCAGTGAAAATGTACTTCTCCAGCTAGATTCCATGCTCAGAACCATCAGCCCCTTCGCTATATCATACAAACACATGCATGAAATCACTCAGTCCAATCCAACAGCATCTGTACGAATGGTTTTCAAGGAAAACCCTAGGCAGGATTTACAACGATACAATGTCCCGACATGTCACACCGATGTTGGCAGCGATTTTCGTCGGAGAAGATGGCAAACCGCCTGCCAAAAGGGACATTTGCATCTATCCCATAGGCAACTCCTGTAAACAGATTTCCACACTCAATATGAATTGCGATCCTATGGTTTAACCACTTTTATTCCCTTACAGAGACATTGGCTCACACAAAGATTTACAACATGTTCCCGATAAAAGAACCACCAAGCGAATAAGGCTTACTCAATGCCAATTTTACGTGTACAGATTAGCAATGAGGAATACATTTAGTATTTTGCACTCCAGCGGCAAACTATTCCAAAAGTACATCATAGATGCGTATGTTAAACAGAGGGCACATTACATCAACAAGATCTCTGCGTGGAACAATACAAAGGACTATCAGACGCACTGCAAGCAAACGCTGAAAATAACAACGTACTTGTAGGCAAAATGATCATATTACCGTTCACATTTCCAGGAAGTCCAAGATACATGCAACATAAATATCAAGATGCCGTGGCCATAGTACGTAAATTCAGAAAGCCTGATTTATTTATCACTTTCACATGTAATCCTGCTTGGCCGGAAATTCTACATGCACTGTCGGATACCCAAAGACCGGAACAGAGACCTGATACCAGTCTTCAGCCACGGTCAGTTGTACGTGGCTTTTTCTAGGGTTAGATCTGTCTTCTCCACCAAAAGACCTATGCATAACTGCGTCTTTCAAGAAGTATTTATTTCTTCTTGATTTCTGCATTTCTTTCTCACCGTTTTCCATTCCTATTCTTACACTGCCGTACGCTACGGCGAGTGTCGGCTAGTATACAATATTTGTAATGTTTTTTTTTATCATGGTCAATATTATTAGCTCACTGGAGCAGCTTCCTATTCAACATGTTTGTTCTAGTGGCTGACCTTTGGTTTTGTTGATGGTCATTGCACAACACAATTTTTTAGAATACTTTATTATTTTGAATGGACATGGGTAATCAGTAGCAATAATGGGAATTTTGGGGACGAATACAATTGGCATGGATGACAACTTTGAAGTCATGTTGGGGTGGAACAGAATCTATGAATAGTTTAAAAAATGTAACATTATTGTTACAACTGTTTAACATTGTTTGCAGTTGTTTAATTAATCCAGGCTTGCAGTCAATAAAATTTTCACAGAAAGAGAAATAGAGTCTCACCCAGTGTGTTGCCTTCTGGGTGCACAGATGGGAGACCTTCCTGGAAGGGTGGCTAGGCTGTTAGCCAGAGTGGGGATTAGATTGAGTTGTCATTGTCCATGTTGAAACAAATGACACGCATGTGTGTTTCTCCGGGTTGAGTAAGCAATCGTCATTGCTCCCATCTAGTAATCTTTCTTGATTCTCTGAAGCATGGCAACGATTCTTGAAAAATGACATCCTCCCTTCAGTGATGATCACTTGGGCATTCAGCAAAGGAATGGGTCTAGAGGAAACTAAAAAGGGCAATAATTGGTCAAGGTCTTTTTTGCATGCATGTCTTCAATGCCATTGTAATCCTTTTGGTGAAACAAGCCCCTAGAGCTCAGAATTGGTTTCAAATTCTTTTGGAAATGATGGGTTGCAAGCATACTTGTCTATACTTTGTATAGCTTTAATTAAGCAACTAAATAACATTTGAACTTAACCTTTAAATTCTCTAGATGAACTTTATATCCAGGTCCTCTGACGAGTGGGCTGCCTATTTGTGCTGATCTGTTACCCTATGAGTGAGCTAACTATAGTAGCTCTCTGTTCAATTTTGTTTTTCTTTGTTTTGGCTTGCCAGATGGGTTATCAAGAATGTACAAGACATTACATAAATATGACTAACAAACATTCTCATACATAATAAACTTCATAATAGTGGATGTAAACACATATGAATCAATATTTTACTTGTCTAAATAAAATTAAAATACATATGGCATAAAAACAATACAGATCACTAGCAAGAAAGAAAATTGCAGCTATCTACTGAAATAAATCTTGTTGACCAAGTTAATATTTGATGGAATTAAACAATGTTAAACTGAACATTTCTGTCCTCTGCATCTTGAACTTCTGACCTGATGGAAAAAGCTGGAATTCTTAATCTTTTGGGTGGATGGAGTAGGAAAAGGAACACTTTTCATTCCATATGTTTTACACAGACCTGGCAGTTGGGACCATATGATTTCGCACCTACATTTCACAATCTGATTTTTTTTTGCTTTAAACCTTAAGTTTTACAAAATGAACCACAACTTGTGGTAAAACTGACCCAAAATATGTTTTATTTATATGGGTTGCAGTATTAGAATTAATCTTAAAAGGACTTCCTAAGACTGGAAATGTGCTTGTGTCCCTTCTTGCTAGACAGATTCTGTGTTCTGATTGAAAGTCAGTTTTTACTCTGTGGTTGTTTAATCCACTCCAATTGACAAGACCACAGGTAGTTTGCTTACTTGCATTCTTATACTTCATTGTAATTGGTGTATTGGGAATACCATGTAAACATTCATTGCTTCTTCCTGATTGGAGATTTACTTTGCAGTACTGTAGCTTCAGTTTTTCACAGTCTCTGTTCTGTCACCTCTCAAGTATAGGCCATTATCAGTAGCATGATTTTGTAAATATTTTAATCCTATATTCCCAATATATACTTAATAATATGATATTGATTGTGTTTACTCTCCTAAAATTTCAATTTTCTGGCACTTGGTTAAGATTATTGATAGGCAGACTTTGAGTTTAGTGAAAACAGAAATGTTCAGGAATATCACACTAATTGAAATCAATGGGGAAGGATAAGCTAAACTAGTTCTGAATGGATTATAATGGTGCAATGGTCTTTTAACACTAGAATTACCAAAGCCTACAGAAAAACTTGTAATCCTGGCCCACCTTAAATCCACTTGCACCTCTCTGTCAGTGTCTTTTGCGTTATAAATGTGTTGATCAGCACAAGCAGCAAGCAGCCTGCTATCCCATCCCCCCCAACCCCCCCCCCCCCCCACACCCCCCCCCCCCCCCCCGCCCAATGCCACAGCTCAATTCGCAAAGAAGGTTCTCAGTGCTTAGTGTTAATCTTGGAGTGAAGTTTTTGGAGTTGTAGAGGGTATATAATATATTGTCATTTGGAATGCATGCATTTCATGTGTGTTCAGTGTCTACAACGATCTACGCAAACACATTGTTAAAACAGAAATGTTTTTCAAGTTTTAGTAATAACTGACAAAATGTGAACATGAAGTGTATAATGTGTGAAGTCCAAATATCAAATGAACACTTTCACAAAAGGTACAAGTATAACAAAACAAATGTTACTCAAGAATTTAACTGAAGAAAAAGAAGTTGCCTTAGGGTAAGTCAATGACATGACTGCTTGGCTGGTGCAGTGGTAACAGGTGTTGACTTATAATCAAGAGTTTACTGGTTCAATTCCTGGGTCCACCAGTTACCATTTTGAATAGCGAGCTGCTCTTTTTATTACTATTATATAATAAAAACATACATTTCATTTGAATCTGTAACAGCAGGTGTAAATGTATGGTACTTGTAAAGTTAGCGTTTTTTTTTTCAGTTTAATTCTCTCAGTCATGATCACAATACAACACCACCATCCCACTCTGACGCTGTTAGTTTTTATTTGAAACTGGGAATAACTGTGGATGTGAGTGGTGTTTTGAGACAATGGAACTGGAAATTCTCTGATCTGGAGGGATAAAAGCTGACACACAAACGCTAGTGAATCTGCCTTCTTCATATCTCATGAATTTTTTTATTCAGTTTTATTGAGTGTTCCTGCTCACGCTGAATTAGTATGTACCTTATAGTCCATGATTTCAAAACTGCATTGACAAAAATATATTTGGACTTTAGTCTTCACACATTATAAACTTCATGTCTACATTTTGTCAGTTATTACTACAACATGAAAAACGTTTTAGCGATGTGTTTACATAGCTCGTTGTAGACACAGAACACACATGAAATGCATGCTTTCCAGATGACAATATATTATTTACCCTCTACAATTCTAGGCACCTCACTCCCAGATAAACCACTTGAGCGCTGAGAATCTTCTTTGTGACTTTAGCTGCAGTAGTTTTGGATGATAGGTTAGCAGCTTGCTACTTTTCCTGATCGACAAATTTACAACACAAAATGATGGAGAGGTGCAAAGAGATTTAAGGTGGGCCTGGATTACAAGTTTTTCGTAGGCTTCAATAATTCTAGTGTTAAATATCCCTGAGGGCTCAGACGTGTCTATGAACTATGCTAGATACATTATTTTGGCCAAAATTGTGACGTGAACTGTGAGGTATCAGTGCTAACCCCTGCTGCACCATTTCTTCAAGATAAAAATACACAATACTCAGAGTCTTTAATCTCTCTCTGCATCTCCCAAGCTCCTATCACTACACCTGATTAACACCCACAGAGCCTGTGACGTGGGGGTTCAGCATTATATACATTATTATACAGTATACTGTATATCCCTGTCATTACTCAATCTATTTTAAATATTGAGGAGCATAACCTGCTTAATCCAGAAGTGAAGAGACAACATGCAATTACAGAACAGCATAGTATTTTTATTATGATTAGTTAATATACTCCTAATTCTCTTTTTTTCTGATCAGGTAGGGACATCACGTATGTGTATAGGCTATAAATTATTCATGCATTTGAAAAACAGATTGGGTAGTGCTGTGAAGAAGTGTGAGGTGCAGTACGCTTACAGTACGCATGTATTAAAGTTCTACACATGCACAGTGCAAATCAGCTAGGTTGCACAGATTGGATAGTGATATTTCCATCCAACATGGCTGCTACAACTGTGTTATACCTTGCTTAGCTTCGCAAAAGCATCATGGGGCACTGGGAAAAAATGTGTAAGCCAGCTGCACAACAAATTTTCAAGGAAACATTAGGTGAATGGGGTCACTAATGTACCTAGCAAATTTTTTGCAAAAAATGCTTTGGTGAATTTCGCCGATCAGCACTAGTTAAGAGTTCAAAAGTGTGTTCCAGTAGGAATGGTAGAATAATGTTCTTTAATAAGTGACGTTATCCTTCAGTACAAAGTATTTTTTACATTTTCTTAATACAATGACCACATTGTCTCTATTTTAATCTTTTATAATATAACAGTTAAATACTTTTTGTATTGGTACTAATTCTTAGCAACAGGGCGGGAAAGAAAGACAGAAATGTATCAACATCAAGGCCTGGAATGAGAATAGTCTGACCTCATAGGCCATTACTGAAATGAGCAAGGTCAGTGCCAGCTGCCAGGGAAGTCTATAAAAATGCAAACCCACCACAGCCATACTGTCACCATACTAGCACAAAACAACAAGCAGTCTTTCTAAGGAAAGCATACTATTTAAAAGAACAATAAAATAAGTGAGAATCCGTTTAGTCGCTACAGGCGGCAACTGTGTTTTGCGACAATATATTTCTTTGTTGCCCATAGTGCAGTGTGTATGCTAGCTTAAAAATTGTGTAGCAATCCTGCACCTAGAAAGTTTATAGAAAACTTTCTGCGTAGGCTACCTTTTGCCATCCACTCTAGCAATAAACAGAGTGCAAACTGAATGATAGAATATTCAGTTGCAATTAAGTAGTCTTTATTGTATATATTGTATTTCTTTGTATGGGAAGTTCAAGGAAAGGACAGCCCACCATTAGGCAATCAATCTTAATTAAACAATAAATGTCAACTATTGAAATCTGGCCAATGTTTTCTTGCCAGTTTGTGTTTCATGCATTCACTGGAACATAGGAAGGAGTTGGTTAAGAATGACCTGATCATTATCACATCCTCATACATTTCTCATTGTGATTGAGAGACATTTTTGCTAAATAGTAGAGTTTCATACCAGGCATACCATTGTGTTGCTGAGCAGATTACTAAAATCCCGTTCATGGCATGCCTCCTACTGCTGCATATGGTGCATATGGTGGATTATGTTCTGATCATTCACTGCTACCAATTGGAGTTAGCATGAGTATGTGTTGGCATCCATCTTCAACGTGAAAAATATACATAACATACATAGTGCTTTTCTTAAAATTTGTTTTTCCAAAACCGAACTTTCAGTTATGTTTCTCTTAAAAATAGTACAGGTTTTTACATTGAATTAGTTACCCATATGTGATAATTCACAGACTATAAGGCACCAATGCTTGTTTCAGTCAGCAGACTAATTGCTTTGTTGTCAGGCTTGAGGCACATAAGGTGCAGATCTGCTATTTTTGATTCACACCTGTCTTAAATAACTATAATCACACTTAGTCCAACTTAGGTTTTGTCTATATAAGATATGCAAGAAAAATGTCCTTCTTCGAAAGAAGTTCAGTATGTAAAAAATTAAAACTTTCAATTCAAAAAATAGAGAAAATATTTGTCTACAGTTTTTTCCAACAAAGCTCACTAAGAAATGTACCTACCAAAGATGGCAGATTTTCTGGTTATGAGGTTTTCTGGGAGGAGGAGATGGGTCTAGTTCAATGAACACTGGAAGTGATGTCAGCAGTAGAAAAGTCATCAATCATGTGGTCTTCAGAGGGATGAAAAAAGGCAATATTGCAGAGTGACAACTCCTGGAGTAATGGAGAATTATTATTACCAGAACCCTTAAACTATCCCCTTTGTGCATGTACATGACATTTTATATGTTTTTTATTACTTTTAAATTTATCAACAAACAATGTAAAATATGTAGAAAGAAAGAAAGGGTTAGGATTTCAGGAAGAAAACCCCTTCAATACTGGTTTTGAAGATGGTGTGCAAGGACACCACCAGAGCTTCCCGAAACAAACACTGAAATGAACGATTCTTCTTCCACTTAGATGACCCCATATCTCCCGAAGCTCCTTTAAAGGCATTGGTGTAGTGATGATTGGCAGGGATCACAGATCCTAACCTGGAAAGATGGCTTTGGAACTAATGAAGAAGAAATATGTATACTTCCTGGCTCCTTTGATCCCCTTTGCTTAATCCCAATGGACTCATTTGAAGAATTCTACCCTTGACAACAGAAATGAAAATTCAGGACCATTAACCAAAGTGGAAAAGGGCAAGTACAAATCCAACAGTTGATGTAGGATATGACTGTAGCACACACACACACGCACACGCACACACCCGCACACACACACACACACGCACAAGCACACAATACAGAATTTTTTTTAATTTAATGCATGAAAAGTTTATGATTTGGCAGTATGAGTTTTTTTTGTAAAAGACAGCTAGAATCTCGAATGATAAGTACCAACAAATTAGTACAGAATACAATAAATATCTAATACTCAAACATTGTCATATATGTAATATTATTTTTTTCTTAGGTTTTTGCTTTTGTTTCCATATTATTTTATTAGTAATATATGTAATACCCATTACATATGTATTACATTAATTAGTAACCAAAAAAAGAAAATTTAGAACTGAGAATTATAGATGCAGCAACAGAAATATGATACATTTTTTGTTTGTTTTTTTTTTTTTTTTTTTTTACTTTAACTGGTTGTCTTTCAGAATTCACAATAGTTACACCAATACCCCAACCATGAGTAATATCTGCTATATAATAAAACACTCAAGTCTGTGTGTCCAGTCCTTCTATGCAATCTGATTGGTCAGTTTGGCTTTGGTGTGATTGGTCAGTATTGCTTTGGTGATGTGATGAAAGACGATAAGAGTGAGTGTGAGATGCATGAGAAGGAGTAAAGGAGTATAAACAACGTTGAGAGTCTTCTTCAAACATTGTAATTATAAAACCGGACAGGAGGTGAAAAAGGCACCTCACAAATAATGACAGAGTCTGAGAAGCAGGCTTTATGGAAACATGCTCGAGAGAGAGAGCACCGGTGAGCAGACATTCAGACACACATTAATACCGAGGAAAGGCACTGAAGGCACATGTAGGGCAACAGACAGCAAATATTTTTTAAATTATTCTATTACCTGTCTTCAACAGGTACTGTGGGTAATTCTTTCTAATGAGGAGGAGGAGGTTGGGATCATGTGCTGATGAGATATTGTATTAATTACCTTTGGTATTAATAGACCTGCAATTATTATTACTTTTTACCAGTGTTGCTTAAAGCCTCAAATAATGCAACATTCTGATCTTTGATGCTGTCCTGTGCATGCACATGGGAGAGGATAATTCTCTACTAATCCAGGGGATAGGGATCTTTGGTACCGCTCTGTCTCACCTATCCCTAATTTTTTAAGGTACTGGTTATTGTGGCTTATATGTTTTCAGTTTGGCTTACTGTGCTGTCTACAGGATTTCCCTGGCAGATATAGATCCTCTGTCTTCATCTTCTACTGTACCATAAGTGCATAGCTTAAGCACAGTACTGTACTGTATGGTGTCTACACTGGAGATGCTATATTCAGTCATATAATTGCTCAAAGTGTTACTTGTTGTGCAGTAAAAAGATAGCTTTAAAAGATTTTGATCAAACACTGCTCCTAAACAGAGAAATTGCCATCATATTACTTAAGGTATTACCCAGAATAAAACATGACCTCATTACCTCTTTCTTAAGCTATATTAGATGTGCTATTTCTTTGTACTGTATATAAACTGTGGCACAGTGGTTACTGCTGCTCCTTCACTTGTCCAGAAGACCAGATTTAAACCTTGGCCTGGTTTCTGCCTGTGTGGAGTATGTAGTATTTCTGTGTGGGTTTTCTTCCAGGTGTTCTGGATTCTTCCCACTTCCCTAAAAGGGTCTATGCCAGATTTATTTGTGACTCTGAATTTCCACAGTATGAGTGAGGGTGGGAGTAGGTCTATGAGCTTGTATTACAATAGGCTGGTACAGCCTCTAGGAATTCTGCCTTGTGACAAACACTGTCAGAATAAGCTTTTGACTTTCCAAGACTCTAACAATTACATTAAATGGGTGTATGAAATCATATGGCCCCACTCTAACCTTCTTTGGAATTTGACTAATCCCCCACTGGTGCTTAACATTCTTCAAAGGCATACCTCGGTTTCCTTGTCATCTGCTTCAGTTGACAACCAAACAATCTAAAAAAATTCAGGTAGGCCCAAGCTTTCCTACTGTGTCATAATGTTTTACTGACTCTTCTCTCCCCATGTCATCACTAACTGGTTTTCCAAAACAAATTCCACTTCACTCATTTGCTTACTTCTACTTCTTCTTTTTTTATAGAAAATGGTTTCTGTTCCACCTCTTCCAATCAACTAGAAACCAGTCCTTAAAGGATCCATCTATCCATCCATTTTCCAACCCACTGAATCCGAACACAGGGTCACGGGGGTCTGCTGGAGCCAATCCCAGCCAACACAGGGCACAAGGCAGGAACCAATCCCGGGAAGAGTGCCAACCCACCGCAGCCTTAAAGGATCTGTTCCTCTTATTTGCTGGAAACCAACACTTAGGATTTATCTACCTAATGCAGCAAGCTTGAACATCCACATCTGTATGGAAAAATTATTATGCACTAATACAAAACAGAAGAATCTTAATGTATGTGGTATGGCTACAACTTAAGTGAATGGATAGGACTTTAGTTTGAAATTGCTTTCAGAAGCATTATAATTGTGCAGATGCTGCTACTAATTTTATTATGAGATGTTTAAATGTGTTACAGTGCATAAATAAAAAACGTCATTCAGGTAGAAAGCCAGGGTTTTAGAGGTTGTGCTTAAACACGCCTCTGCTTTCATCTTTCCTTCAAACACATCTCATCTTTGTTGGCCTGAACCTTGCGCCATGCATCTTCTGCTTTCATAACAATGTCTCTAGCTGGACACTGCAGTAATATAAGTTTAAATGAATTTCTCTTAGTGCTCTTCAACACCAAAGAATGTCAAATGCAGAGTTTTATCTGTGCAGAGTGACACTCCCTTCATTTTTTGCATTATTCTGATCAAACTGTATTACTGATCAACTGCTAATTAACTTCTTAAAGTTGTTCCACATAATTTCTTCAGCCTGTGCTTTGGTTCCTTTTAATACAGTGTTATTCACCATTTGTGAAGGCTTTTAATTTTCCTTCTTAAACAGGGCAATCTACTAAAGAGGCTATATTAAATAGAAATTATTTGACATTATCTACATGACAGTTTAACAGCTCCTTAAGAACCTCACCCAGCCACGTTCCTCACATAGCCGCAGCCTGCAAAATGATCTACTGCTGTAAAGTTGTCGTGCTCTTTGCAAAACAAGTTCTGTCTCAAACACCATCTTGACCCCAACTTAACCGTCTGAAAGCATTAATTTTTTTTTATTAATTTCTGTCTGTGGTTTAGTCAACAATCTTATTTACTAAGCCTCCACTTGGCAGAGATTTGTCTGGCTCTGCCTGTACCTGTTATTTGCACGTTTCCCACAGCCTGACTCATTTTGCAGAGCGATATGCAGATAACACCTTTGGGCAGGAAGTGTGCCCTCCATGTAACTGTGTTACCTCATTCTGGTTTCTTCTTTATTGAATTTTTAATTGACTTCACCCAGGGACATCCTCCTGCCATTCTTTGCTCCTTTAGTTTCACCTCATCTCCACATCTCTGAAACAAAGTTGTGTCATCCTATTTCCAAATTATTAGGTGACTAAAATTACAATTTTCCACAAGTGTGTTTTTTTTAACTGCTCCACCTTCCTTGGCTGTTGAGAAAAACAGACAGATCATTATTTAAAAATTAGCAGAATAGTTTAAAAAAAATGACTTGTCAATCTCTTTTTGGGACTCACCATCTTCTTCAAGTCCAAGTTAAAAATCAACATAGGAATCAAGTTAAAGAATTTTCAAAAGTCACCCCAATATGCGCAACTATCATTTTATGTGATTTACAATCTAATGATAGATAGATAGATAGATAGATAGATAGATAGATAGATAGATAGATAGATAGATAGATAGATAGATAGATAGATACTTTATTAATCCCAAAGGGAAATTCATGTACTCCAGCAGCAGCAGCATACTGATAAAGAAAATATGAAATTAAAGAGCAATAAAAATGTAGGTAAAAACAGATAATAACTTTGAATAATGTTAACGTTTACCCCCCCCAGGTGGAATTGAAGAGTCGCATAGTGTGGGGGAGGAACGATCTTCTCAGTCTGTCAGTGGAGCAGGACAGTGGCAGCAGTCTGTCACCGAAACTGCTCCTCTGTCTGGAGATGATACTGTTTAGTGGATGCAGTGGATTCTCCATTATTGACAGGAGCCTGCTCAGTGCCCGTCGCTCTGCAACGGATGTCAAACTGTCCAGCTCCGTGCCTACAATAGAGCCTGCCTTCCTCACCAGTTTGTCTAGGCGTGAGGCGTCTCTCTTCTTTATACTGCCTCCCCAGCACACCACCATGTAGAAGAGGGCGCTCGCTACAACCATCTGATAGAACATCTGCAGCATCTTATTGCAGATGTTGAAGGACGCCAGCCTAGGAAGTATAGTCGGCTCTGTCCTTTCTTACACAAAGCATCAGTATTGGCTGTCCAGTCTAATTTATCATCCAGCTGCACTCTCAGGTATTTATAGGTCTGCACCCTCAGCACACAGTCACCTCTGATGATCACGGGGTCCATGAGGGGCCTGGGCCTCCTAAAATCCACCACCAGCTCCTTGGTTTTGCTAGTGTTCAGGTGTAGGTGGTTCACACCAATTTAACAAAGTCCTTGATTAGGTCCCTAAACTCCTCCTCCTGCCCACTCCTGATGCCGCCCACGATAGCAGTGTCGTCAGTGAACTTTTGCCCGTGGCAGGACTCCGAGTTGTATTGGAAGTCCGATGTATATAGGCTGAACAGGACCGGAGAAAGTACAGTCCCTTGCCGTGCTCCTGTGTTGCTGACCACAATGTCAGACCTGCAGTTCCCGAGACGCACATACTGAGGTCTGTCTTTAAGATAGTCCACGATCCATGCCACCAGGTATGAATCTACTCCCATCTCTGTCAGCTTGTTCCTAAGGAGCAGAGGTTGGATGGTGTTGAAGGCACTAGAGAAGTCCAGAAACATAATTCTTACAGCACCACTGCCTCTGTCCAAGTGGGAGAGGGATCGGTGTAGCATGTAGATGATGGCATCCTCTGCTCCCACCTTCTCCTGGTATGCGAACTGCAGAGGGTCGAGGGCGTGACAGACCTGTGGCCTCAGGTGGTGAAGCAGCAGCCGCTCCATGGTCTTCATCACATGTGACGTCAGGGCGACAGGCCTGAAGTTATTCAGCTCACCAAGAAGTGATACCTTTGGGACTAGGGTGATACAAGATGTTTTCCAAAGCCTCGGGACTCTCCCCTGTTCCAGGCTCAGGTTGAAGATGCGCTGTAGATGTAATGTTTAAGTCTTTTCTAAAGCAAAGTAGTGCAATTGTGTTTTATGAAGAGGGTTGTAGGTCATCAGAGTCTATTTTAGCAACACAGACATTGTGTGTGGCAAAAGTCAACCTTGCCGGTCAATCTCAGGACACACTCACTTGTACAGGACCCATTTAGATGAAATGTAGTACCCAGAGACATGCATAGGGAGAGCATAAAGTCATTTTGCACAGTCACTTGGCAAGAATTTCAACCCTCAAAGTATTAAGCAGTGGTGTTACCGACTGTAATTGTATGCCACCTGAGGCTAATTGCATGTATAGGAATGACGGAGAGAGATGGAGAAAGCATGTCATGGACTAAGTGGAAATATCTATTGCTGCCAATGGGAGATTTCCCTTTTTCAAGAGGTAGAAATGGTGGCTTGTAAGCCCAACATGGGACAGATCAAGAGAGAGTACAAGCATCAGCACTGTGTGATTCCATTCTGATGACACCGACTTTATAGAATTGAATGGAACTTTATTGCCAGACAATGTAATTGGCAGGAATTTCCTGTGGTGTTACATTCATACACATAACAAAAGTAAATACAGTTTACAGCAAAATATACAATACATGACAACATCCCGACATTAATACAGTCATAGAGAATAATAATATATTGCCCAAAAACACAAATATATAAATCAGTTTGACCATGTGGAATTGTGTTCATGCCCATTGTAATTGTGCTTGTAGAGGGTTTCCAAACCGTTCAAAATAGTTCACATGCAGCTACCAGAAGGACATTCCAGCTATAGTGTGACTCGTACAAAAAACCTTTAAAGATTTTAATGAAATCCAAAGAAAACAGTTCACATAAAACATAAGGAAAAATGCTGATAATATACACAAAACAGGGAAAAGGTTAAACTTCTCGTCTATTGTAAGTATCTAGGTTATATGTCTTAGGGTTTCTATCTACTATCTCATTCACCACACACATGTACACACGGTCAGATAACTCTATGCCCCTAATTCCTAACAGTGTAATGTCTAAAAGTTCATGATTCTTTCTAGCTGCCTAACTTCATTCTAAGAGCTATGCCATTGTCACATAGAACTAACATTAAGAACATTCCATTACCTTTAACTTAGGGGGTGGAACAGAATCTTCCATTAATTATATTAAAGATGCATTATATTCACATTCAAACTAAGCAAAAACTAAGGTAAATTTACCATTAACATTAACTTAAAGGATGTTGGATCTTGAATAAGGAGTAGCATTGCACATGTACTGGAGTGGCATTGCACATGTATTTTATTAGGAAAATAGTACTTATTTAGGAAAAGATCCCAGCCGTCCTACGGGAGGAAGACTTTCCAAAACTGTGTCATAAAGCTTATGAAACCGTTTCTGGACAAGGGCAGAACCGTAACAACAGTTGTGTAGAGTGCAACAGGAGCTTCCACCTGCAGCTAAAGTCACTTCAATACACATGTACTTTGTGAGCATGCCCTTGTTGATCAAACACAGAAAGCCCTGCAGTCTACTTGTGACTTTACGCTGTAGGAAGATAAATAAATAAATAAATATAGGTAAATAATATTCAATGTAAGTAACATATACATGATTTTCATTTAAAGACCATCACAAAACATAATCACAAACAGAACTTTGCATGATACCTTGGTGAGCTCTGTAAGCCGTACTGTTTCATTGAAGGACATGCATGTGTCAGATTCACTGGAAGGATGACGCCCGACCTGTTGCTGCATCCAAACGGTGCCATCTTTCACCTTCATGTATAGTGCAGCTGCGTTGTTCTTATGTGTGAGTGGACATTTCTCATCTCAGTTCACCTCTGTTATAGCATGTTTTTATTTGCAAATTAGCAGTGACAGATCAGGGCAAGCATGAACTTGCGCGAGATGAGAGAATGAAACTGAATAAAAAAAAACAAATGCTATCTTTTACAAGTACCATAAATGTACACCGGCTGTTACAGACTCAAATAAAATGTATGTTTTTACTCTATAATAGTAACAATAAGAGCAGCTCACTACTCAAAACGCATGCGCCTGGGCTCGAACTGTGAACCTCTTGATTACGAGTTAGCAGTTCTTACTGCTGCACCACCCAAGCAGTCATGACAGTGTTGTACCCTAACCTGATTTCCTTTTCTTCAGTTAAATTCTTGAATAACATTTGTTTTTTTATACTTGTACCTTTTGTGAAAGTGTTTATTTGATATTTGGACTTCAGTCTTCACACATTATACACTTCATGTCTACATTTTGTCAATTATTACTAAAACATGAAAAACATTTCTGTTTTAATGATGTGTTTACATAGATCGTTGTAGACACGGAACACACATGAAATGCATGTGTTCCAAACAACAATATATTATTTACCCACTACAATTCCAGACACCAGACATAACCAGATAATCAGACTTTAGCTATTGAAAATCTTCTTTTCAACTTGTGATGCATCGGTCTTGGGGAGTTAAGGGGACGGGATAGCAGGCTGCTTGCTGCTTGTACTGATCAACACATTTACAAAACAAAAGATGCTGATGGACAGGTGTTTAAAGTGGGCCGGGATTTTTTCGTAGGCTTCAGGGATTGTAGTGTTAATAGATCATGTAAAATAATATATCATGTAAAGTAAAAATTATTTTAAAATCTGGATCAGACATGTATCAAAGACTATTTAACCAGACTGACTGCAGTAGTAAAGAAACTTTTTATGTGCCTAGTAGTTCTTGCTTTTAGTGACAGGTAACGTTTCCATGATGGTAATAGTTGAAAGAGATGGTTCCCTAGTGAGTTAGTTGTTAATTATATTTTCTGCACATTTTCTGACTTGTGATGTATACAAGCACTTAAAAGAGTTTTTTCTGCTGTCCAAATGACATGCTGTATCTTATGTTTTGAGTGAGTAAATGCAATGCCATACCAGACATTTATGGAAGAACTGAGGGCTCTTTCAGTGATAGCTTGATACAACTGAACCAGCACTGTTTGGGACAGGTTAAACATTTTACATTGGCAGAGAAAAACATATGCTCCTGAGCTTTTTTTTATAAGAGAAGTTATGTTTTCATCCCAGTTCAGACTGTGAGTAATAGTGCTTCCAAGAACGTTAACTGATTCCACCTTGTTGACAGTGAGCATTTTTACCTTGGGAAATAGAAGGGAGGAGCATCTCCTAAAATCTACAGCCATTTTCAGCGTTTTCAGAGTATTTAAAGATTGCTGAGGATATACCGACTACCCAACCGATCCACCTCCTTGGCCCCATCTGTAATCAGGGCAGTCAGGGTGGTGTCATCTGCAAACTTTATCAGTTTTACAGATTGATGACTAAAGGTCCATTCATTGGTGTAGATGGAGAAAGGGGGAGGAAACAGAACACAGCTTTGAGGGGACCTTTTGCTCAGGATATTTGCCCAGCTTCGCTGTCCTTAAAAAATCAGAATCCAGGGACATGTCTCATAGCACAAGTTCATACTGAGAAATTGGCATAGAGATGATATTTGTGTTAAATGTAGAGCTGAAATCCACAGATAAGATCCTGGCATAAGTAGTTGGGGAGTCTAAATGCTACATGATGCAGTGGAGAGCCATGTATACTGTATCCTTAACTGACATGTTGGCACGGTAAGAAAATTGATGTGGGTCAAGGAGAGAATCTGTGACAGAGGTCAGCACCATTTAAACTGGAAATATTTTGCTTCTTGGGCACAGGAATGATTGTTTTATGACCCATCCATTACCCATCCTGCTTCAACTAATTCATGGTTCCAGGGCCAAGAGCCTATCATTGCAGCACAGCAAGCAAGGCACAGGCTACAATATATTTATGTAAGTGATTTTGCATTTGCTACTATAGATGTTTTATTTTCTGTATATCTAAAGCTTAGTGTTTTAATGTTTTAAACTTAGTTACTGTGAATACGGTTATTTAACCTGCCTGTTCAAAAAATATACACAACCAGATCAATGTGTTAGAAAGGCACTATATCACTCTTTTTTACATTAATATGTAATTTTCTATACATTGTAAAATGCAGATCTTGTGTGATTGTGCTAGGCAATGAATTTACAAGAAGATATTAGTGCAGCTTAGGGATTAAATGAGCCCTTAAGGTTACATGGAGACACTTCACACTTCTGTTAATTGGAAAACACACAGTCGACTTTATGACAACAGCTTGTTCTGACTCAGCTGCATGAGACAGGGATCCCAATTACGTTATTTGTTGTTATTTGTTACTGTATAAAGACTTCATTATGATTTTGTCACACTTAGCTCAGTTAATCCATTTAAAGGAAGGAGGAAACTGGTTATTAGTGTATAGTCTCTTTAGAGGAACTTAAAAAAAACACAAGTTAGTAGTGCAATTTTTGTAATGATCGATGTGTGTTTAGAAAAGGTGCTTAATTATATAAATACTGTATACCTGGATTTACCATTCAGCAGTCTCTTGTGGTTAAACTTTTATCATCATCAAGGGACTTCCTTCTACCACATCGACACCTTTTTGAAAATGTGTGGCTGTTCTATGGGTGGCCTGCATTAAAATCATAATGATGGTGAGCAGTGTGAAATACTCTGTAGAGGCATTTATGTAAAGAGTACTGTATGTGTGTGTTTGTAGGCACCATGGAGAGAGCTTTGGACTGACTGCTTTTTATACCTGTTGTTGTGCATGTCCATCATGAACAGCACTATATATTGTGCCTTAAAGATGAGCTATGATAACTTAGTTGAAGGAATGTTGGATACTATACTATATTTCTGCATAAAATAAACAAGAAGATATTTCAAAGTCAATTTCTTTATGTGGAAAAAAGTGTGAATAAGTGACAAGTTAAAATGTGATTTTCCAGGCTCAATTTAGCCTTAATTAAAGTGGAATTCCTTACTTTTATTCTCCATCAACTCAGTCACCACTAATCTAAACATGTTTCTTTAAGAAATTATTGTAAAAATTCTAAAAAGATTGTTATTTAGACCTCATTAATCCAATTACTATACCAGAGGAATGGTGTTACCTATCAATGCCCACTGCTGTGGCCCACTCTAAGAAGAGAATATCACCATTTGGCTACAAATTATAGTAATAAGAGAATCTGACATGCGTCAGAGGAATATAAAAAAATAAATAAGGTAACAAAAGTCTTGGTGCCAAGGACAGGACAAATTATGAGGAACTATATATTGAGTGCTAAAACAGAAACAATGTGAGGTTACCTGTGACGATGTGGGTTTGCTCCATGCTCCCATCCCACCGCTGCCACCAAATGTGACGATGCAGGTTCCACTCCATGCTCCCATCTTCCTTCTGAGAGCCCTTCACTGTCTGTAATGTCACCAATGAGCTAGGCAGTGAGGCACAACAAAGAAGCAAGGGGATGGCGCAAAAAGTGCTAAGTGCTTTTATTTAAAAATCTCAACAAACAAAACAAAGTGTCCAAATTAAAGTGCAGTGCATCAAATTTTTAAATAAATAATCCAATAAAATAGACGTGAATCCGTGGAGGTTAAAATTCATTAGAAAAAATCTTTAAAAAAACAACGAGGTTAAAACAATGGCTGGACGCTGCCCCTTTAAAAATCAACCCGGTGCATACCTACTGGTGACTCCCCTGCTTCTCCCGTGCAGGTTAAGTACCAGGGGAGCCACCCTACCTGCAGCTGACCTTCTCTCTGCCTTCTCCTGCAGGTCTGTTCGCCTCACCGATCCCTGGCTCCGGTGGGCTTCACCAGACCTTCCCCAAAGACCAGGGTGCTCACGCTTTTCATTGCCCAAGTCCTGACTCCCGCTGCCTTCGCTGCCTTATGCAGCGAGCCATCCTCCTTCCGGTCACTCCCGCTCTTCAAAATGCTCAACGGGAGTGACCACAATCGACTGCTCCTCGGTTGCTGGCCAAACACCCAGTCTCACTGCTAAACTGCACACGAGGCAGCGCTCACTCGTTCACTCACTCTTGCATCGGCTTTCCTCTCCCTGCTTCCTGCCGCCTTCTAATCCTGCAACCTCTGTTTCTTTCTTTTTTTTTCTCCTCCTAGCTGCCTCACGCTTCTATTTATTACGGGGACATGGATCAGATGTGGCAATTAGCAGCTCCTGGGAACAATTACGGATGCGCACGACTCCTCACCTGGGCACTTAAGTGAGGATCGCCCGCATCACGAATTCCCCGGGAACCGATCCGCCACACTACCACACCCCCTTTGTAAGCTGCGAAGGCGACGATTATTTATTTAAAAAAAAGTGTCCTTCTTGACGTGAGCTGTGGACCCACTACACCACATTACCCCATAATGCCAAATGTTTTAAAAACAAAAATAATACAGCTTTCACATTAGATAAAACCCCGTATATGAACATTATATTTCTCTGTATTGCTAACTTGTATTTCTTATGGGCCTTTATTTAAGTTATGGCTAGGCATCAAGAATGAAAATGAAGTTTAACATATTACTTTTCTTTTGTAAATTTTGTAATTGTCAGGGTTTTTTTTTTTTATCCTTGCAGAGACAGGTGCTCAGAGAGGTTAAAGGTTTTTTTCCCAGACCCTGTATCCACAGGATACTGTAAAGTCACTCAAGTTATCTATGGGTGGGCCTCACTTGTATATGACTCCTTATACATACATTCCAGCAACAAATCATTATAAGTTAACAAAAGGTGTTGTCAGAGCGAAGAGAGAGCTCAGCTAGGGTCACTCGGAAGTGCTTCATATGAATTGTTTAGAGGTAATCCTTGCACACTCAAGTGTAGGAGAATGGTTGGTAGTCAGTAGTTACCACATTGCAAATGTCCAGACTACAGATTGTGATGTGATTCCATGACAGTACATTTAATCTGTTGTATAAACCTTTAATGGTGACAGTTGGTCAGCATAGTATAGCACATGCCTGAAGTAACAATGCTCATAGGCACAGCACTACACACATCTTTACCATTTACTTATACTGTTCTTTAAAAACCTCATTGAAATATACGTTTAATTTATAAAATAATACATATTACATAAATGATGTTGTAGCAATGCTACCGCTGGAAAGACTCCATTTCCCAGCAGCCCCAAAGGGCATTGCCCTCATTGGATGTCTGAAACAGGCCCACGGGCTGCTGGGGACAAGAAGGGCCAACGGGAAACTTGAGGAGAGGCTGGCGAAGGTGTTTCTGTGTATCCCGTCCAACGTAACCACTGTAAAGTCATTTGTATCCTGGATCACTTCCCGCTAGAATGAATGGACAGTCTTGTGCCTGCCTGTCGTGTGAGTAGTGGTGGATTAGTCATTGTGCGTCTTCAGAGGGAGCGCTCCCGCAAATCTCCCCCCTCACAGCTCAGGACTATTGGTAGGACTGTTTAATTAATTTATTATGGAAGCTGTTCCCTGGATCGTCATCTTTACACCATACCATTTCATCCGTTTCTACCGTATTGATTGGAACTGTATACGGACATTGTTGTGAGTGTTTTATTGTCTTGGTTGATCGTTGTGTTAAAATTGTATTGCCGAAGGGGAAGGGGAGGATTGTCTGAGCACTTTTCTGTGCTCCCCAACACTACAGCAAAGCACCAACACGATCCCTTTGCCACCTTTTCAGTCCTCCATACAAGCTTTATCCTCTTCCTCCCGACTCTGGCCCCAGTGTAGAGTGAGGTGGCTCCTTTTATTCAGCACCTACGAGTGTTCCAGGTGGCTCATCATGTGGTGGAAGTCCATTATAGGACTCTGCAGCTTCTCATAGCAGCCCCCACAGAATCCAACAGGGCTGCACCAAACTCCAGCTTCAAGCATGCCCTGTGGGAATCCATGGTGCCAAAAAGCCGCCCAGGAGAACTGCCCTCTAGTTTTCCCAGGGGAGGTATTGCCTCAGTGATCCTCTCTCCCCCAGTCCTTCAGTTCCATTGGTCATCCGTCACATTATCCATAGTAGACATATTATTGAAGAAGTGTCTTTTAGAAGGGCAGATCTTACTCTGACAGAATATATACTGCTCAAAAAAATGAAAGGAACACTTTTTAATCAGAGTATAACTCTATAACCCTGCCAGTGTATCCGAAACAAAGGGTCTGAGTTTAAAGAGTTAATAATGTCAGCGGCAGTATGAGAAGCGTCCATACACCCATCCATTTTTTCAAGCTCACTTTTTCCAGGACATGATGATGGTGAGCAAAATCTACCCTGCCATCCCTGGAAGCAATTCAAGAAGCGTGTGTGGACAAGACACAAGGCCTGCTCACACTCAGGTGAGATCAATTCAGTGAATCCAAAAAATGTAACATTTTCATGTTTGGGATGTGGAAGAAAACCCATAAAAACACCAAAACAATGTAAAATCTACACACAGGGAGTAATGAGCCCTTGTTTTCAACCTGGGTCTCGCAAAATGTGAGGCATCTCACTTGTCCAGCCAATTGGAAGAATGACATTTAAGATGAATAAATAAATAAACTGAAATGTAACTAAACAGTATAGTGTTTAATTTTGAGGGCACCTTTGGGGATTCAGACAACATGTGGCAAGCAACATTACTGAATATGGAAGACACCATAGTTGAGAACCAAACAAGGATCCATCTACTAAAAAGTGTCAACATTGCATAGCGTAACATTCTCAACTTTTAATCCATTTGAGGGTCATGGGGATTGGGGCTGAAACCTATTCTGGCTGCAAGGGTTGCAAAGCAGTAAGCAGCACAGGAGTCCATCAAGATAAATATTATACAACACACAATTAGTGTTTAAAAACAAGTGCTTATTATACTTAAAGCCGGATGGTAAAATGAGAATCAACAACATACATAGGATATCAAACCATATCTAACCATATGTGATACCATATGTATGGCCACTTATTGTTCTCTTTCACTGTGCTGAATGAGGTGGTGGGGGAGTGACAGACAGTAGCAACACATTTAAAACAGAATGCCTGGACTGAGAGGGAGAAGGCTTCAATTGTTCAGGATATTCATTCTGCCATGGTATGGTATAGTCAGAGTGACCCTGACCGTCCTTCCTGAATTTATCTGTAGCATATTTACATCAAGTCATTGCTCTATAACTATTCAAAAGCTCATATTGCCACTGTATGTTTTCTTGTGATGTTTTAAAATTCACCTCTGTTAACTAACTATTTATCTTCAGTATGTTCGCTTACTTTGCTTATTTGATAGCCTGGCTGGCTGCCAAGAAAAAGTAAGAAGGTTGGAAAAAAAAAAAGTTTTTCATTCATTTCTAAATGGCATGGGGTGTGATATATAAAGATCTACAGCCCAGCTTCGTCCTTTTGCATCAGCACATGGCAGAAAAATATTATTACACTTAATGTATGTTAACCAAAGCTCCCCTTATTTCACAATATGTCCAGTATTTCTGTTACCAGCCAAAGGAAAGATTAAACAGAGTGCTTTAACTCATTGGCGCCTGTTTTTAGTAGAGGGCAAGTCCAGCCCTGTTTAAGTAAACTATCAGGCTTTGCCCATGAACCTGTGGTTTCTGTGGAATCACAGCGTCCATTCAGAGCAGCAATATTGTTTACTTTTGGACCTATTGTAGAAATCAACTTAACCTTATCAAATTTGACAGGTAAAAAGTATTTTCTGAATAAATGAAAAGAAGCAAAAAGAAAAATAAAACCTGAGAGAAATTACTTGAGAAGGTTCAAGCAACCTAACCAGAAACTACAGGTTCTTTTTCTCTGCCTTGCTGTGTTAATGTGTGATATAGATATATATAGATACAGTGTATATATATAATTTTCTTCTTTAAACTCAGTAATTAAATAAAATATTAAATTCTTCAAAAAAGAGCTCCTTCTGAAATAAAATGTGGTGCATATTTTAGGCTATGCATGTGTTTTATGTCAATAATTTTAGATATTTTGTAAATTCTTTTGAGTGATCCAGCCTATGTCAAGTATACCAGGGTCATTCAAGTCAGTCCTGGAGGGCTGCCATAATTCATTTCAAGAAGTTTCAATGTAAAGGAGAGTCTAATTAGCACCTCTTATTATCAAATTAAGGACTTGTTTAATTCAATTGGCAGTTTCTGCAGTCAGACTTTGTAATGATCTGTCAACAGATGTGAGGACACCACACGGGTCTCAAAAGAGCCATTATTTTAGCACAACCTGCTAGATCGTCTAGTATGGTGATCCATGACTAATAATTTGTTCATTTTTTCATTTAAATATACAGTACGTCTTTTTCTTTATGGTAGATTTCCTTTTAACTTATTTCTTTTTTTGTTTTTATGAAAACAACTAGTAAAAAATCTTCAGGTAAACCTGTACTGTGGAAGACAAGCTGAGGTGAGCAGTGCTGCCTGACATCTCTGGAGTCCTGGGTTTGAGCCTCGACCTAAGCACTGTCTGCCTAGAGGTTAGAGGTTCATCAGAATGTTTTTTCCTTTGTGTACTACACTTTAAGGCATGCATGTTTGTTTGCCTGATGACTAAACAAGTCCTGAATATGAGTATACATGTGTCCTGCGATGTACCAGCACCCTCTCCAAGCTTAGTTCTTACCTTATGCTGAATGTTACTATGTTAGTTCCACATACCGTGAATCTAAATTTGACCAAGCAGTTTTGATAATGGACAGATGCTCTGATGGTTGCATAGCTGTAGAATGGTTTCTGCAGCAACCATATGGCTTGCAGGTACCTAGTGAGTCACTGTCTTTAAGCAGTTTGGACATTGTACTTCTTCCATGTTGCTTTAATGCCATATGTTAAAGATTAATTGAGGTTGGGTGTGTGCATAAGTATACCCCGTGAAGGTCCCTGCCTTGCACCAATGCTGCCAGGCTAGGCTATAGTTCCTTCCTGACCGCTCATAAAAAGAGGCCCAAAAAAGGGATAGATTACAGTTAATTATCATCATAATGCATGGAACACTATAAAATAAGTTACAAAATGTACAGATGATGTAACATTCAGGTGCCTTCGGCAACTACGTTAACAGATAAGAAAGCTGTAGCCATGTCCCATTTTGGTTTTTTACCCCATCCAAGAGTCAGATAACAAATTTTGGTTTATTTAATCTTTTTATAACAATGAGTCATATTCTAAAGTAATAGCAACAACAGAATGCAATTACATGTATGAGTAGATGACAATAAGTACATGCTTTTTAACAGCACTTTACAATGGAGTTAAAAACAGAGTACAAACAGGATTGTGGTGGCTCAATAGCTTTGATGCACAGCAGAGTCCAATTCAAGTGATGTAAAGTGGCATCGATCGACATGTGTTAGTGCTGGAGGGTCTGTAACCAACTGGTGTTCAATTTTCTTACAAATAACATTTTTGAAAGTATATCCAATAGAGTAGAACCCAATAAGTAGTAATTGAAAAATATCCATTAATACAAAATGGCTAGTACTAGCATACAATCACTAGCAATATTACCCTATGAAATAGGAAAGCAACTAAAACACAGTTTTCATTTAGTTAATAATATCAGTTAAAAGTGAAATTTGTTAAAATTGTGTAAATAATAAGTTGGAAAGGAACTGATTTACTGTATGATGGGAGTATGAAAGGTGACATTATCTTAAAGTTTTTAATTCCTGACTGAAGATACACAGAAGCAGCTGTTTGGGTACAGATAAACCGTAATGAAGTCTGTTGTTGCACTCTATACCACTAAGTAATCAGCACAGTGCAAAGTATAATCCTGCCCAGTCCTTGTTATTATACTGCTCAGCAGCTTCAATCTTCTGCCCGCAGATTAACTGCTATTCTTTTTCTAACCTGTTCTATGTTTATATCAGTTAGGGCAGCTGCACCTTTCCTTCACTCTTAAAAGTAAGCGGTGCCAGAGTGGTTCTTCAGAGTGATGCCATAGGGGAACTCGTTTTGGTTCCAAAAAGACCCATCCATGTGAAGGTACCAGAAAGAATCTTTATTTATTTAGATCTTTAACAGGCTCCATACATTAAGTAACCATGAATAGATGGTAACAAATCTGTGAAATACCAATGGCAAATTATTTTAAAAGGACTCTCACTGCATACAATATCACAGGCTAAGTCCTGGTTTTCTTAATCTGTTAGTGTTAGTGTCCTGCTAGGTAGGGTACTCTATATTAAAGACTTCTTTTTTCTATATATTAGGAAATTTCTCAAAGCACATAGAGACAATTTCATATGCAAAGATCCCTAACCAGAATAAAATGGTGCTTTGTCAAGCAATAGTTCTATGAAGAACCATACAACCCAATAAAGAACCATAAATTGCCATTATTTTTAAGAGTGTGTGTGGTTAATTAGTTTAAATATCATCACCTGCAAGTTGATAACATTGGTTGTTTATAATGATAATCTATAGATAATATTATTTCAATCAATTCAGTTTTAGTTATGCTTATGCAATTGTGGAAGATTGTGGGTTCGCTTCCCGGTTCCTCCCTGTGTGGATAGCGCTTTGAGTATTGAGAAAAGCGCTATATAAATGTAATGAATTATTATTATTATTACTCTCCTCTTCCATGTATTTATGAAGAAGTGACTTTTTTTTGTACTTCTACAATTAACTTACCTAAAGCAGCCAGAGAAGGTGCTGCTGTGTGCATGAGCTGCATGCACATCTGAACAGCTGTTAGACGAGTAAACGATTAAAATATACCCAATATACAAGTTCAGGCAGCCTCTCTCAAAGTTAAAAAGAAACAGTGTACTATTTTGTAGCTGAAGTCGCACACAATGTTTCATTGTTTTAAAACTGATGCATTCGCAAATTCACCAATACTTTTCAATTACAGATTTGGCATTTCTACTGCACAATCTGTTTGAGATGTTGTAACAATAATAAGCATGTTTCCTTCTAAAAAGACAAGAGAAACTCACTGATCTAGGTGAAAACTTGACCACTGTGACCTCAGACATACCATGTTTCAAAAAAAAAATGTTTACTTACATTTGAACTACACTCAGGAAAAAGGAACATTAACTATAAACACAAAATGACCCACACTGTGTAACACATGCATGCCAGTGGGTTGCTTTCCAGGCTCTCCTAAGGTATGTGGTACCACCCCAGGCTGAGAGGGGGCGCTGTCACTAATAGTCTTGTCTCCTTTTTCCCTCACTGCCTTGAGAAACTGCCCCTTGTGGGTAATGAAGCCAAACAAGCCCCGGAGGAAGGTGGCATCTCATTTCGTACCTGAGTTGAAAGCAGAGAAATTACGACAGGAGAGAGCACTAATAGAAAGGAATTGATTCTAGCAGAGAGTGTCTGTAAGTGCACAATTTACATTATTTTTCTTATTTTTTGTTTGGAATTGCATGGAGTTTCGTCTGAGTCGCACCCCAAGTGTTGGCCTTTTGCCCTGCCTTATTATTAGCCCATCTACAACAACATACAAGAACTAGCCCCAGAGTTACCGTATATACTGTTATATATGCATTTAAGTTCTCCCTCGGATAAGTCAGGGATTAATTTTACCGTATAATTTCTGGCATTTTATAATGTCGGTCGTATAAGTCAAATGTGGAAAACTCACGATATTGGTCCAAGAGATTATGATATGCTAACACCAACCCGAGAGAGTAACCACGGAGCATACTATTTTTTTTTCCTATGTATTGTGCCTTCGTGACCACACAGTAATACCCAAACTATTCCAAAGCGACATTTGCACTGTTTTGTGTATCTCACACCCTTTATCGTAAGAACATCCCTTATCTACGATGGAGTGTTCAATCAGAAGAAAATATGAAGCTGGTTTTAAATTAAAAGTTGGCAAAAGAAGTTAAAAGTGGCAAAAGAAATTTGTAACTGCGCTGCTGCAACAAAATTCAATGTATCTGAGAAACTGGTGTGAGATTGGAGGAGACAAGAAGATGTAAAAAAAAAATCTAAGTGTTGTATTTTTGAACGGGCTTACAAGTTGGGGTCTGATTTTATGATCGATTTTTCGGGCTTCAAGACCCGACTTATACGCAAGTATATACGATATATTTAGGAGTTTACATTGCCATGGCATTCTCATTGATTAAGCTGTGTTCAGAAGCAATTAAAAAGCCAAATTAAATGTTTGGGTGTATTGTAATTGCACACTTAATAATTTACATGTGAAGTTGCTTCTAAAGTAATGTTTGCAGGTATGATCTCCATTGCACCAAAAAGATATAGCATCTCCAGAATCTGTACTGGGATGACCAACCAACTGCATCACTAGATGCAAGTGCACATTCTATTTTAAGGGGGTTTGGGAATTAAACATCTTTAGGGTTGAGCAGAATAAGGCAATGTGCGGCCAACCCAATTCTCAAGAGCATTCACTAAGTTATCCATCGGAATACTTTCAATTAAAAAGTGAATCACATAATTGAGTAAAAATAAAGGAATGTTCATTTAAGTTTGAAGTCCGGAAACCAGGGCCTTCTTAACAGCATCATATGCCCCCGGGAAAAGCAGTGCTCTGGGGCCCCTACTTACACAACCACTCAACAAGTCACAACATACATAGATTAGCATGAGGCCCCTATGCTCGTGGGGCCCCCAGGCAACTGCCCAGCGTGCCTATGCGTTAAGACGGCCCTGCAGGAAACCAGTCTTCACATAAGTGAATACGAGAATCTGGAACAAACTACTGAGCTGTGTATTTGGAAGGATAACTAAAATATTGGGCCAGGTGGCATTGTGGCACAGAACTAGCACTGCTGCCTTGCAACAAGGAAATTAGGGTTCACATCCCATGTTCTTCTTTCAGCTCAAGGGTGAATCACATACTCAAGGACTTCAGTGGAAATTAACTGGAAGTGCACTTAAAACTGAAGCCAGGAAGAACATATTTACTCAAAGGGTTGTGTAGTTGAAGCAGAAACTTTGACAACCTTAATGAGATATTGGGACAGCTTAGCTATTAGCTAAACAAATGGGCTTGATGGACTGAATGGTGTCCTCGCGTGTGTCAGATTGCCAGATTTCTTATGTATTGTGTCATTATGGGTTTTCTCCCACAGTCCAAAGTTGGTGGACTGGTGCAGTGAGCTGGGATAGGCTCCAGCTTCCCCATGACCTTGCTCCGGATTAACAGGCATAAAAAATGGATCTTGGGACAAATTAACCATTAGCTATCCAAATAGACTGAATGGACTCCTTTGTGCAGCCATGTCTCAGCGATATCTCCATGTCATGCCATCTTAGAGGTCAAAAGCAAAAGGGAGTTTAGCAGCTCTAAAAAAACAACATGAAAAACATTGAAAACAAACAATAAAATACACAAAGGTGCTGCACAACCCGGCCATCCAGGCTGCTTCAACAGCCAACCCTTTTCTAACTGTTACTTAGCCTGTTGCCTTTATTTTTGATTTTTTCCTGTATACTGCACTGCCCTTTTATGTCATCCATCCTTTTCCCTAACACACAAGACCATTTACAGGGTTACAGGGAACCAGCACCTACAGTATGTCTCCAGTATCGGTAGGAAGCAAGCAGCCCTGGATGGTACAACTGTCCATTAGAGGACTGCGGTCACAAGTGTCCATTCTGACTCTGCTTGTCTACCACCCATCCCTTTCCTTGCCAGAGGTGCCATGACTGGACAATGCTTCTCCATTCTTACTCCAAAGCTGTGGAATGATAACTATATCAATATCTATTCGAACTGTACCCAATTTACTGTGTTTAAGTGTCTTCTGAAAATACACCTTTTCTTTACATATTTCGGAACCGAGTTAGCTACAGGGCAGCTGTTGTTGTACTGACAAAGAGTTTAAGATACTGTGTTTTGTCTTAGTCTTGTTGTATATGCTAAATAATAATAATAATAATAATAATAATAATAATAATAATAATAATAATCTGCGGTTGGTTGGCACCCTGCCCGGGATTGGTTCCTGCCTTGTGTCCTGTGTTGGCTGGGATTGGCTCCAGCAGACCCCCATAACCTTGTAGTTAGGATATAGCAGGTTGGATAATGGATAGATGGATGGATAATAATAATGTACATCTACTCTCAGACTTACATATGACTGAGCCACTAAATTTAATGCTATTGTAGCACCCAAGTGTTCAGGACATTTGAAGAAAAGAAATCTATAACATCATGAGGAGAGCATATAAATTCAAAGAATATGGCAGGGATAAAAATTAAAGCCAGGTCTATGAAGCAATGAGGTAACAGTATTCACAACTGTGCCAGCATGCAACCAAACCCATGATCTAACCTACGTAAAATATTCTGAAGAGATTAAGCTTTATAATCATTTTAATAGGGCTGAATCAGATTTAACTACAATATATAGGAAACCATCATATGTAAACTAACAAAAAATGGTAACCTCAACTTCTGGATATAGCCTTGCTGATTAACAAAAAAAGCCCTTAGGAAATACTGACAAGTAAAATATATTAAATAGACATCTAGCATTGTGGCCACTTTATCTATAATTCAACAAATGTAAAGAAGGCTTTCAATCTTCCCATCTGTCTCTCGGGGTCTTCAGTAGTTGGGGATTTAATTCAATAATCTAGATATCACCACTACGAGCAAGATTAGGATTGTCCTTGGCAAAATGAAAGGGGTCAGCGCGCAGGAGGGAGTCAAGTTGTACATTTGCAGTTGGCTCAGTTTATACTGCACAAGGATGCAAGATTATTAACATAAACAGTAATTTGCATATTGTTTTCTGATAGGTCAATGCAGCCCCCAGGGAGAATTATTTCTGAAGATTTTCCAAGTAAAAAGTTAGTACTGTTCCCTAGTCGTTCCTAATTTTAACAAAATATGCTAAAACTAAACCACTTTGCTCCACTCCCCCCACTCATCCCTTCTGTCTCACAGCTGTTATATCAATATAAAAAAAGAATTTTTTTCCATTAGGCTAGTTGCTTAATTTTCTGCAAGAACAAGAATTACAAATTAATGCCAATGCCATGTTAACAATTTCCTAACAAAGCACCTGTGTTAAACAAACTGTGAACTTTGTAATATTTTAAACTATATGTGGTACTATGTATTTGAACCCTGGAGGACTGAAATGTATGCAAGAAAACAAATTAGCAGTAAAACTGGCTCAAAGTCATGTACTGTATATATATTTTAAAACTAGTAATAGCTGTCCCTGCTAAGTCAATGTATGACATTCGAGGTTAACTCCACCACAATAAAAAGGCCACCCAGATTTTTTTACCTTTTTAAAATCATTTTAAGTTTAGCTTTACAGTTCATGCAAAGACCTGAGTGGGTTGATGGACTATAAACTGTACAGTACAGTATGTGCTCTGCTCTTCGACCGCCTATGAAGATAATACGTTTTTAAATGTCCATTTTCTGGGCAGCATAGTAGTGTAGTGGTAGTGCTGCTGCCATGCAGCAAAGAAACTAAGGTTCAAATCCCAGGTGCAACCTGCATGGAATTTGTATGTTGTCCATGTGGGTTCTCGCTGGGTTTTTAAATTTCCTTCCACAGTCCAAAGACATGCAGGTTAGGTGGATTAGTGATGCTAAATTGCCCCCTGATGGGTGAGTGTGTGTGTTCACTTTGTTCACTCTTCAGGGTTTTTCCTGTCTTCTGCTCGGTAGGCTCCCGCTTTCCTGCTACCCTTCTCTGGATAAACAGATTTAGAAGATCGAGGGATTGATGTTCCTTTTCACATAGGTACAAATATAATTATTCAGTTGATTTTTTTACTTGTTTTGTAAATGAAATATTTAGGCATTGAATGGCATAATTTGCCACATCTGCCAAAGTGCTTTTCATTCCAGATTTTTTTTTGTTATGCTATTTTAATACTTATTAGGTACAGCTTACAATATTATGGGCATTTGAAAATGGAAAGTCAAAGTAATGCTTAGCCCTCGGATAATAAAACTGTCTATCAATGAGTGGCATGGTGGTGCAGTAATTCGCACTGCAGTGTCACAGATCCAGCATGCTGGCATAGATTTCAGCGCCAATAGCTGTTGTCTGTGCGTAGTATGCATATTCACCCCACATCTGTGCAGGTTCTCCTGTAGATACTCAGATTTTCTCAAACATTATAAAGATATTCATGTTAACTTAGCTGAAATTCTAAAAATCGGCACAGTGGGTAAGCACCTTAAGATTGACTGCAGTCCAGTCCACAGTTGATCCCTGCTTTCCATCTAGCGCTGCTTAGATTATTGAAATAAGTGGGTCTGAAAATTGTATTGAAGGCCCCGAAATAATATTCTGTAGAGGGTAGCATATTTTTGCATTCCTTTATTACTGTTCATACACAGAAGGTATACTGATTTACAGTAAGTATTAGTTTTCAGTTCTGTTTTTTAAAAAAAAGTATGCAGCATATATTATAGTAAAGATTTATTAAGTTAAAACATTGCCTATTTTCATTTTAGGCAATTGAGCATTGTAGTGCTGTGGTAGTGCTGCTTCCTCACAGCAAGGAGACCAGGAGTTACATCCCGAGTTCTCCCTGTGTAGAGTTCACATGCTCTCCCCTTGTCTGTGTGAGTTTCCTCTGGGTGCTGTGGTTTTCTCCCATTGTCCAAAGACATGCAGGTTGGGTGAATTGGCGACATTAAATTGGCCCAAGTGTGTGTTTGGTGTGTGTGTGGCTGTTTGCTCTGCGAGACCTGTTCAGGGTTTGCTCCTGCCTTGCACCCTATGTTAGCTGGGCTAGGCTCCAGCTCCCTATGACCCTGGTCTGGATTGAGTGTGTTAGAAAATGACATGGCATTCTGGGTAATTCGGTTGTTTTATACATCATGATTTTGTTCTGGAAATGAGTGGCTTTTTTTCTGCAGATGAGGGGGTATCTTATGTCCCTCAATTGGCTGATTTTAGATATCCTAAATTGTGTTCTCAAATGAGGGTAGAAGGAATCATGACATTAATAAAAACATTGGTACAATTCCAGCTAAGGCCTTGAACAGAGATAAGAGTTTCTGTAGAATACTTAAGTTATTCATATTTTGTCCTTGTATTTAGAAACTGTTTGATTGTCTCAGATCTAAAAGCGGCATTATAAATGTCCATTGTTCAAGCATTTTCTCTATGTAAATTGATGACTTTGTACTTTTTTTTCCAGCGTATTAGTTTGCAGTACGAAAAGCGCTAACATGAAAAAAAATTGTGTGTGCTCAGACATAGTGCCTGCAGTGCGTTCATTTAAAATCATGCAATCTGAAGAGTTATATTTTAAATGTTATTTTAAACTAAAGCAATTCCAGACACTGTTTGATTAAAAGGTCCCATTACACCACTTACTAGTTATACAGGATTGAATTTCTTCTAAAATTAGCCATCAGTTTCAATTTATTACTCCAATTGAGAGTTACAAACAGTCTAGTCACCTCTTCCCAGTGACGCAAAACTGCAAGCTGTTAGCGATATAAAGTTGAATTTTACTTGAGTAGAAAAAGAAATGATTTACCTCTGTAAACTGTGTGCCAGGATGGCTGGCTTGTTAAAAAGTGATGTTAGCAGAAAAATGGTTAAAACAAGGCAATTCCTCAAATCTGGTGTGTTCAAATGAGTTTAACCATGTCAGAGACAGACAGAAACCATTTTCTTCATTTCACACTTGAACATTTGAAAACAATTACAACTAGTTTAACAGGCGGATAACTGATGCTTTCCTTTTCAATAACTGTCAGCCTTCGGGTAATACAGTGGTGTATTTGAAAACTGGGTATGCATCTCAGCCTGGTCACTGTCCATGCAGAGTTTGTACAGTACATTCTCCACTTGCCTGGGTTAAGATTTTTCTCTGGATAATCCAGCTTGTCTCCACATCTCAAAAACAGATTCTGGTGCCCTGTATTCCTGTATTATAATAAGCAGGTCCAGAAAACATAAGTATGAATGTTCATGTATGTTAACTCACACTGCACCGATTTCTGTAATTTTCATCCATCCATCCATCCATCCATCCATCCATCCATCCATCCATCCATCCATCCATCCATCCATCCATTTTTGAACCTCATAAATCCAGTTCAGAGTTTGGGCCTATAGAGTCAGCACCAAGAACAAGGTAAAACTAACACTGAACAGAGTGAAGGTAATTCATGTACAAAATAGTGTATAAAACCAACAAAGTTAATCTGTTATTGAAGTATTTCGGGCCATGTCTTGGTACACCAGAATTCGAACATTACTGTAAAGCAAGGCACTCAAATGTTGTCCACAGGTGTGGCTATTAAATAGCAAAACAGTTTCTTTAACTTCATTTTAATGAAGAAATGTACATTTTAACACTTTTCTCCTTCAATATAGTCCCCTCCTGCATCAGCACACCACAGCATTCTGGGCATTCGACTGACCGAAGCACTGCTGTAGGTTATCTCTTTCATTTTCTTCTTCACCTCAGTAATTGACTAAAAATGGTTTCCCTTGAATGCATACTTGCCTTTAGGGGAAAAAAATCACATGGAGCTAGGGTAGGGTGAGTAGGGAGGGTGTTCAAGCACTGTGATGCATTTCTCAGCCAAAAACTGCTTCACTGAGATCTCTAAGTTTTCCCACAACTGTAACTTCTTTCTTCTGACCCTTTCTCACAACATGTCCAGAAGCTGTTTGTAGTTGTGTTGGTTCACTGTTCCTCCATCTGGAACCCACTCTTCCAAAATTACACCATTAATGTCAAAGAAAACAATCAACATGGCTTTGAATTTGAAATTTCAAATTGATGCGTTACTTAATTTTCCAGCCGCTGACTTTTCTGACACACAAGAAAACACGTGTACTTCAAACAGTGCCTGACAGCAAACTAATAATGCAACGCAGTTGAGATTTGTAGCTTGTTTATGCTTGTCCAAGGCCAATGTCTCCCAGTCAGTTCCAGACTACATGATGTGATTTAATCCACAGATGCCCAGTTTCATTATTTAATAGCTATGCCTTGTAGAATATGCACACACACACACAAAGCTACAGAAAATGAGTGAAATTATAATTTATTTATCATTAAATAATAGCCATAAAATCACTAAACATACCTCAGAAGAGTACATGTGTAAAGAGAAGTAGAAGGTGGAAGTAAAAGCCAATTGTCATTATTGGTATTATCAGAAAACCAAAAGGCATGCTTTTTATTTACTGTTTTTTATCTTCTGATTGCCACATTCAAAGGTTCAATACCTGCTCATTGAACATCTTCCTCCCCTTATATTTAATCCTATGGAATCCAGTTCAGAGTTGTAGGCAGGTAAAACATTTAGTGAATCCCTCCACCACAAATCATAAAAAGGAAGTGCCATCTTCAAAATCACAAGTCAGACAAGAACTTAACCTTGGTTTAGCTGTGCAGAACCGGTCTCACCACTGGCAGCCAAGCAAACAACAAACAAGAAGGAAATTCACAAATTTTGCTGATTTTTCTTCAGCTTTGCCCTGAATACTGCTGTGGTCATTACCCCAGATGCCTACCTCTTTAGGCTCTGCATACGTTAACAATACAATACAATTTATTTTTGCATAGCTCAAAATCACACAAGGAGTGCCACAATGGGCTTTATCAGGCCCCCAGCCTTGACTATCTAAGAAGACTAGAAAAACTCCCAGAAAAAAAAAAACCCTTGAAGAGGAAAAAAATGGAAAAACTTTGGGAAAGGCAATTCAAAGAGTGGCACCAAGTGCCACATTTGAGTACCGAGAAGAGAAACAGAATAGGTGAGGGTTAGTAACAAATTAGAACTATCATGTTACTTATGTTTTAGTGCTAATGACTAACAACAGAAATGCAGTCTCCACAGTGAATCAGCAGCTCTAGTCTGGGTATGCTAAACTGAAGTAGTGAGTCTTCAGCCGGGATTTGAAAGCTGAGACCGAACCGGCATCTCTTATAATAGAAGCCAGACCATTCCACAGTTTAGGGGCCCTGTAACTAAAAGAACGAACCCCCTCCACCACCACCAGTGTTATTTTATTAATCCTTGTTAAGTAGACCGGCATTTTGAGATCTTAATGTGCACTCTGGTTTGTAAGTCATGATAAGTTCAGATAAGTAAGCCGGACCTTGGCCATTTAAGGCTTTATATGTTAAAAGTAGGATTTTGAAATCTGTTAACTAGGGAAGACAAAGATAAATAAAATACATACAGGAAAAAAATAAAAATAAAATTAATAATGACATATGAAAAAAATAACATTTAAACAAAAAGATTAAATAAGGAATAAATCTGAGCCACAGCAGCAACTTTGGCTGTAGAATAACAAGATTTGGTCAAACCATACACGGTGCCACATTTATGAATGAACCCATCAATTCAAATACTTCTTGCTTTTGGGATATAATATAAAAACTAGAGTTGAGTATGCAGACACAGGAATAATGTACAAATTCTACATAGTGAATAGGAGTACAGTAATTTAAACCAATCACCATGCCTCTTGAAGTTTCATGTCCTCAATGTTAATTCAAAAACTGTTCACTGTTATGATTCTTCCATCCAGCCTATCCCTGTAAAGAGGTAAGCTAAGAGACATGAAAGTGGATGAGCCTATGATATCCTGGATAAAAGGTTATCTGTCGGGCAGACCGCAGTTTATAGCAACACTGGACTAGAGCAACACAAGCAACAGCCTTGTCTCCATTTCTTTTCAATATTGTATATCTCTGACTATAAATATAACACCAGCAGATATCACTTACAGAAATTCTCAGATGATTCTGCAATTATGGGGTGTATTGATAAGGATGTTGAGACAGAGAATATGAGTCAGGTGGTGAACTTTGTTTCTTGGTGCAAAGAGAATTGTCTGCATGTAACTACACTAAAACTAGTGAGATGTGCTCACACTTTCTTTTTCTAATTAAGATTCTCCACTAATTGCAACCAATTGATGTCTTTCTTCGGTAGTCCTGTTAGGAGTGCATTACAATAATCTAGTTGACTAAAAGCAAAAGTGTGTACTAATTTTTCAGCACCTTGTAAAGTTATAAGAGGTCTAATGTTTGCGATATTTCTTAAGTGAAAGAATGCAGACCAAGTAATTTGGTAAATATATGATTTAAAGTTTAGGTCAGAGTCAATTATTACCCTAAAACTCTTTACCTCCAGCTTGACTTTTATACCTAAGGGACCAAGTTTATTTTGAATACCCTCATTATATCCATGTTTGCCAATCACTAAGATTTCTGTTTTCTCCTTATTCAGTTTGAGAAAGTTACTACTCATCCAATTGGAAATACAAGTAAGACAATAGATCAGAGAGCCAAGAGCATCAGGGTCATCAGGCACTCTTAATAAATAAAGCTGTGTAACAGAAAACAAACTCTCCTACTTCTCTGTGCATTTCTAAATAGGCATTGAAACATCATCCATCCAGTCATTCAGCTCTTGATTTTACCACACTTATCTCTCTCAAAACTCTCATCTAAGACCATTCTTTTTCTTCCAATAACTGCTTCTTTTCCCCAATTCCACACATTATATAAAAGCCTGGAGTTTTTTTCTAGTGCAATCCCCAGAATAAGGTGTACCCGTGGTAAGTCCCAAGACTTTCTCCTCAGAAGTTACTCTGGTAACCCTAGTTTGTCAAGCGTTTTAAGGAGACAAACAAGTATGAATTCCATTGTACTATGCACACATGACAATAACCTTCACAATAAACCTTCTTTTGTCCACATAATACATCACAGGGCAGCATCCTGTGGAAACATTTTGCTTCTTAATCCTTCACCACGACTCTCTATCTTATTTGTGTTCCAGGACATCTAGGACACTTGCAGGGGATATTGTCCCCATTCACCAGTTTACCTACACTGGCACTGCAAGAAACTTTTTCATCACCATCATTCCATCTTATTCTTCAGGACAGATGTGTCTAGTCCCGCCTCTTGTCCCTTTCATTATTGGTACTTCCTTTGTATAGCAGCATACCTGAAGCACACAGATTTGGATGAAGCATTTCTCACAGAAAAGAAAATGTAAATCCTAACTGGCAATTCCGTTGCCTCGAGCTGCACTGAATTGATGTGTGGTGGAACTGTTTGAATTATGAACAGAGATGACAAGGTTTCACTAATCTGAATTGTGGAGATCAAATGGGAGTGGATGTAATTCATAATGAACTGGCCTCCACTTGAACTTTCCTTTAAAAGGATCAATGAATTAAATAGCACTAGTTTAGAATACAATTGAGCAAAGTTGTATCATATTCAAGGCATTCATGAAAACTAAACAAATAATCAGTCTCTTATCTTGATGAAAGTGAGAGTATACTACAAAGCATGCATTTGCAAACATTTGTTTTAGTGTTAGCACTTTTTCCATTCATTATTTAATGACATCACAGCGATACACTATCTCCCTCAAATTACAGTAGGAGTGCAATTAAATAAGGTCCACTAAATGCTCCCTGTTAGGAAGGTAAAGTGATTATGATGCTAAATTAGCTGTAAACATGAAATGTATAAACTGTAATCATTACCATCTGCAAATGCTTGTAATTACCTGGAGCTTGCAGCTGGAAATTTGGGCTATTTCCAGATTTTTAAATGATTCATCTCTGAATGCTGCCGAGGTACATGGAATCTATTCTATTTGAGCCAATAACATTTGGTCCAAAACTTATTTCCCAAGCATGAACTGGAAAACTGTCTGCTTAAAATTAATCTTAATTAGCTAAATAAAAAATATATATGTATTTATATCTATATATTTATGTGTACATATGTGTATAATCCAGAATAATAACTGATTTTCAAAACAAATTAATAAGCAGTGAACACATTTTGGCATAATTAGCTGATTTATAAAATCCCCTCATTTTTTTTAAGGTGTGGATTTTATTAAAATGACTTTGGCCTCAGTCTCATTTTTCATATTTGCTCTATAATAACATCTCAAATGTTCTATTACTGGCCTATTCTTAGTAAACCCTGCAGCCACACCAGTAATATTTTTAAAGATTATTGCAGTATTTTGTAACTCCCTTTCCCCTTTGGCTTAAATCCGAATCTTTTTTCCCCCTTCTTCTCAATAGCGATCCCTGGTTGTAAAATAATAGACCATCAGCCAGCAATAATTTGCTATCCAAACAGACTTGACGCTCTCTGACATTTATTGAAACCTCATACTCTGCTTGCTGGTTTCACTTTTCCCTCCATTGCCTATGTTTTTACAGACAGACCCAAAATGCTGGTGATCAGGTTTAATAATGAAGCAGGTTTTCGTCTTGGCTGTGCTTTTTGCTTGTGTTGGCTGGCATTTGGAAGGCAGGCTGCAGCAGACGAAACGCTTGGACTTAATTATTGTCGATGGCAAGAAACATTTCTTGACCCTGTAGGCGGTAGAAGCTAATGTTGTGCACGGTGGTGAAATTGCCTTCTTTAGTATGTGCAAGTGCCGTTTCTTTCTGAAAAGATGGTAACACTACCACTGGTTCAAGGTTGACGAGAAGAATACCAGCCTGAAGCTCATATTCAGTTCAAAATTCCTAAAAGTGTTGAATGCATTAAGCAAATATTTAATGTAATCTGGAAATCTATTAACCAATTTATGAGAATTTATTGAAACCATTTAATCTAATTTTCACGTTGCAGGAAATCACAGCCTATTTAATCACATAATATCAAGTGCAAAGCAGGAACCACCACATTTCTTTGAAGGTTAGACATATACATGCATGTACACCACTCTCTCATACTGTACCAGTTTAGAGCTGCCAATTCACCTATTACACATACCTTTGAAAAAAAGAAGAAACCATGCAAATATAAGGGGAACTCAACATCATCAGTAAATAGAGCAGGGCTTTGAACTCAGTCTTCTGACAGCGTCAGACAGTGACGTTAACCACTGCAATAACTAAATCGGAAATGCACATCCATCAATAACAGATGTAAGTATTTGAGTATTTAACCCATATTCACTTGAGATCTTGATGATTAATTGCTACTTATGTTTTATACACTTGTGATTTCAACATTTTGCAATATATCCCAAAATTAATGTAAAGCTTTGATTACATCTTGCCTGAAGAAGGGGCCTGAGTTGCCTCGAAAGCTTGCATATTGTAATCTTTTTAGTTAGCCAATAAAAGGTGTCATTTTGCTTGGCTTTTCTCTGTAAAGCTTTGGAAAGATAAAACATTCTCTTTCAGATATCTCACAGACTGTTAAGTTTCATTATGACATTGCTCCATGGCAAAGTCTTATAGGTCAAAATGGCCTCTATCAACTTCAAAGTCTATTAGAATATTAGAACAATTTACGTGAGAACAGGCCATTCAGCCCAACAAAACTAGACGCTCCTATCCACTTAATTCTTCTAAAATAACATCATGTCGAGTTTTGAAAATCCCTAAAGTCCTATTGTCTATCATACTACTTAGCAGCTTATTCCATGTGTCTATGGTTCTGTGTGTAAAAAAAAATACCCTTAGCAAGTTTCCAACTGTGCCAATGTGTTGTTAATAAATTCATTTTAAAAATAACAATCTCAATCCACTGTACTAATTCCCTTCATAATTTTAAAAACTTCAGACATGTCTCCTCTTAATCTTCTTTTGTTTAAACTGAAAAGACCCAGCTCTTTTAGTCTTTCCTCATAATTCATCCCAGGTAGCCCTGGAATCAGCCTAGTCGCTCTTCTCTGGACCTTTTCTAACACTGCTATGTCCTTTTTGTAGCCTGGAGACCAAAGCTGCACACAGTACTCCAGATGAGGCCTCACCAGTGCATTATAAAGCCTGAACATAACCTCCTTGTGCTATATAACCTAGCATTCTATTAGCCTTCTTAATTGCTTCTGAACACTGTCTGGAAGTTGATAACATAGAGCCCACTACTAAATTCTTCTCATAAGGTGTACTTTCGATTTTCAGACCTCCCATTGTGTATTCATAACTAACATTTTTACTTCCTATATGTAATGCTTTACATTTACTTACATCAAATTTCATCTGCCACAAATCTGTCCAAACCTGTATGCTGTGCAAGTCCCTTTGTAATGACTGAATGGATTTGACATTATGTTCTAATTCACCTAGCTTGATATCATCTGCAGACTTAACCAGCTTATTATTTATATTCCTATCCAAATTATTTGTATATATTAAAAATAACAGCGGCCCTAGCACTGACCCTGTGTTACCCCACTCAATATCAGCCAATTCTGATAAGGTACCTCGTACCTTAACCCTCTGATTCCTGTGTCTGACCCAATTCTGCACCCATCTACACACAACACCTTGAACTCCCACTTCTTTTAGTTTGATGCCCAACCTCGCATATGGCACCTTATCAACTTAGAGAGTATAGAAGTTTAGAAGTAAGGTAACAAATGCACAGATTGCATTTTTGTGTCCTAAAAAAGACTGTAATTGAGATGAAAAAATGAAAAGTTATGTTGCTATCAAAGAGGACTCTTAGGATTCTGTCAAAAAGGAAAAAAAACAGTACTAACAATTTTGAAACAACAGGGTAATTATATACTGCACCTATGAATACTGAAACTGAAAAGTAGAATGCATTTGGCTAGTCAAGTAGGAAGACATGCAAAATAAGAATACGTTATTGAGATATTTGACACTCCTTTGTGGTAACAAAGTTAAAAAGTGTATTGCTGTTGGTAGCATCCATTTAAGCCCACATATCTCCACCAAAAAAAGAAGGAACATTTGACTTTAAGGTGTTCCTTGTTTGGTTATATTTTTTTTTGGTAAAATGTTTTGCTTCAGGCCATTTATTTTTGCATGCCCTTTCATTAAATTTTGTTCGATTTATTTTTCAGGTGGAGGACGGGAGGAAGGTGTGTCCTCTTGGTCTTTGGCAGCCCTTTTGCTGCTCTACAACTTCGCCTCTTGAGGTAACTGTATATGTTTGTCTGTCTGTGTCGTGTCTTATATATCAACATACATATACAGTTATCATATTTCTGTAATCCTTGTTTTTATCAATAAATTGTATCATTCTAATTCTTAAATGAGTGTGCATCAGTTACTTTGATATAAGTCGAGAAAAGCCAAGCAAAATGACACCTTTTATTGGGTAACTAAAAAGATTACAATATGTAAACTTTCAAGGCAACTCAGGCCCCTTCTTCAGGCAAGATGTAATATAGAAACTGGAGTTCCCTGTGTTTATATACACATTCTAGGACAAGAAACAACATTGGTAAATCTTTAAATGTGAAATTTTAAATGTAAAAAACTAATAGATTCATTCAGGCTAGGGTTAATTTATCAAGAGAGAGAAGAACAATGTATGGTCAAGATCTTTGGATAAGATAACTGTCCAACAAAGTCTTTTGAACTTTGTAATGAGTTTTTCAAAACAATGTAGATCTGTAGACAGGATGTCTGTCATTCTGAGAGATGTAAACAATCCCCATATCTGGCCATAAAACTCTTGTCTTTATTCAAGCCATGTTGTAATGTACGTCTGTCGACCTCCCGCTCCATTCTTCCTTCACTCGTGAACAAGGCAGTAATGTGTTACCCAACACGGAGAGAGCATTCCACCCTTTTCCGGCTGAGAATCATGGCCTCGGATTTAGAGTTGCTGACTGTTAACCCCGCTGCTTCACATTCGTCTGCGAACCACTCCAGTGGAGCTGGAGGTCACTGTCCGATGAAGCCAACAGAACCATGTCATCCGCAAATAGTTGAGACAAGATTCTGAAGTCACCGAACCATACCCCCTCCGCTCCTTGGCTGCGCCTAGAAATTCTGTCCATAAAACTTATGAACATAATCGGTGACAAAGGGCAGCCCTGGCGGAGTCCAACCTCAATAGGAAACGAGTCCGACTTATTACCGGCAATGCGGACCAAGCTCCTGCTCCCCCTATACATGGACTGAATGGCTCATAACAACAAGCCTTGTACCCCGTACACTCGGAGTACACCCCAGAGGATGCTTCGAGGGACACGGTCGAATGCCACACGGTTGAATGCCACAAAACACATGTGAACTGGTTGGGCAAACTCCCATGCCCCCTACAGGACCCTGGCCAGGGTGTAGAGCTGGTCCAGTGTTCCACGGCCAGGATGGAATCCGCATTGTTCCTCTTGAATCCGAGATTCGACCATCGACCGAACTGTCTTCTCCAGCACCCCTGAATAGACCTTACCAGGGAGGCTGAGGAGTGTGATCCCCCTATAGTTGGAGCACATCCTCCGGTCACGCTTCTTAAAAAGGGGGACCACCACCCCGGTTTGCCAATCCAGAGGCACTGCCCCCGATGTCCATGCAATGTTGCAGAGATGTGTCAACCAGGACAGCCCCACAACATCCAGAGCCTTGTGGAACCCAGGGTGAACTTTGTCCACCCCAGGGGCCCCGTCACCTCAGAGCTTTTTTACTACCTCGGCCCCTAATATGGACGGGCCCCCCCCAGAGTCCTCCAGCTCTGCCTCCTCTAAGGTAGACATGCTGGTGGGATTGAGAAGATCCTCAAAGTATTCCTTCCACCGATCAATAACGTCAGCAGTTGAAGTCAGTAGGGCCCCATCTCACTGTACACAGTGTTGGTAGAGCACTGCTTTCCCCACCTGAGGCACCTGGCGGTTTGCCAGAACCTTCTTGGTGCTGACCGAAAATGGGTTTTTGCCTCAGCAACAGCCGATGCCACCACACGCTTGGCCCGCCGGTACCCCTCAGCTGCCTCTGGAGTCCCACTGGTCAACCAGGCGTGGCAGGACTCTTTTGTTCAACTTGACGGCCCCACGAACCTTAAGTGTCCACCACCGGGTTCGTAGATTGCCGCCACGAGAGGCACTGACAACCATGTGGCCATAGCTCCGTTCTGCTGCTTCGACAATGGAAGCTCAGAACATGGCCCATTCAAACTCAATGTCCTTCACTCACTCGGAATAAGGTTGAAGTTTTGCTGGAGGTGGCAATTAAAGATCTTTCTGACCGGTTCCTCCGCCAGATGTTCTCAGTAGACCCTCATTATACGTTTGGTCTGCCTGGTCTGTCCAGCAGCCTCTCCCACCATCTGATCCAACTTACCACCAGGTGGTGATCAGTTGACAATTCAGCCCCTCCCTTCACCCGAGTGTCCAAGACATAAGGTCGCAGATCCGATGATACGATTACAAAGTCGATCATCAAGCTGTGACCTCGGGTATCCTGGCACCAAGTGCACTTATTGACACCCTTATGCTCGAACATGGTGTTCGTTATGGACAATCCATGGCCAGCACAGAAGTCCAACAATTGAACACCACTCGAGTTTAGATCAGGGAAGCCGTTCCTTCCAATCACACCTCTCCAGGTTTCATTGTCGTTGAGAAAGAGAGCTAGGCCAACAGAGTAAAACTTAAAGCTAGCAAAAATAAGTAATTAGATAAATGAATAAAGATAAATGAAGTAAAAGAGGGGAGAGAACCTGCTTCCTCATTTTAAATGCTTATTCTAAAATGTTATTGATTAGATCTGCCAGGTTTTGAAAAAGTTTTCTACAGATCCTCTAAGTGAGAATTTGATTTTTTCTAGTTTCAAATAATATATAACATCAGCTACCCACTGACTTAGAATAAGAGAGTTAGGATTCTTCCAGTTGAGAAAGATAAAGTCTACGTGCCAATAGTGTAGTAAAGGCAATCACAGTTTGTTTGTCCTTCTCCACTTTAAGCCCATCTGGGAGTACACGAAACACATCTGTTAATGGATTAGGAGGGACTGTGACACCAAGGCTGTCTGAAAGGCATTTAGAGATTTTGGTCCAGAATGATGTTAATTTGGTGCAGGCCCAAAACATATGGCCCAGTGAGGCTGGAACTTGATTGCAGTGTTCGCAGGTTGGATCTTGCCCTGGAAACATTTTGGACAATTTTAAACGAGGACAGATGTACTTGATATAATTTTGAGTTGAATAATTGTATGCTTTGTGCATATGGAGCTCGAGTGGATTCTCTGCATTGCTACTTTCCACTCCTTTTCTGCGATGTTGAGTGAGAGATCCTTTTCCCACTGTCCTCTTGGATCTTTGAAAGGGAGGGACTATAAAATGGTTTTATATATTACGGAAATGCTGTCTGAATCCTCAAGACTGATCAATATTTTTAGGAGGTGGGAGGTGAGGAAAATTGGGCAGGTTTTGTTTAACAAAGTTTCTAATTTGAAGGTAGTGAAAGAAATGTGTTGCTGGAAAGTAAAATTTGGAGTGTAGTTGTTTGTAGGATGCAAAGACGTTGTGGTCTATTTGAGTATTGTTGCTGACCATGTGTATCCCTTCATGACTGTAATTTATTAATTTCCTAATGGCTACTTCCGGCATGATAATATGCCATGTCACAAAGCAAAGGCCTTCTCAAAACTTGTTTCATGAACATGAAAATGTCTTTATTGTTCTTCTCTGGCCTTCCCAATGACTTGATCTGAATTTAATTCAACACCTTTATGATGTGGTAGGATGGGGGATTTAGATTGGATTATATTAGATAAACTTCACTAATCCCATGGGGAAATTAAGATGCATACAGCAACAGAAACATAAAAAACAAAGACAAATAATCAATCAATTGATAAACAAACAAATAAATATTGTGCAGATGTTTCAAAATGGTATTTCAAAATGAACGTAATGACTGCCCCAGGATGAAGCACTGAATTGCTTGATAGCAGTGGGCAGAAAAGACCCCCGGGGTACTTCTTACAACACCGGAGGGTATGGAGAGGATTTTTCATGATGGCATTCAATTTGGCCATCATCCTCTTTTCTACCACAGGTTCCAATGTGTCCAGGGTTCTGCTGCTGATGGAGCAGGCTTTCCTGATGAGTTTGTTCATGCATTGTGTTTCTTTTGAGCTCAAGTTACTTCTGCGGGTTACTGCAGCATAGAACAACATACTGGCTACTATGAACTGATAGAACATTTCCAGTAGCTTGCTACACACATTAAAAGACCATAGTCTCCTTAGCAAGTACAGTCTGCTCTGGCCCTTCTTGTACATTGTCACTGTGCTGTCAGACTAGTACAGTTTACTGTTTATGTGAACCCCCAGGTACTTGTAGCTCTGCACCAATTCCACATTCTCCCTCTGAATGGTGACCAGTCTCATAGGTTCCGTGGCAAGTCAGAAGTCCACCACCAGATCTTTTTGTCTTGCTGATGTTGAGTTGCAAGTTGTTTTCTCTGCAGCTCAAGATGAAGTCCATCACAACCTTCCTATACTCATTATTAGTATAGACTATGATGGACGCATCATCTGAAAAACATTTCCAACATGAATGTGCAGCTGACAAATCTGCAGAAATTGTGTGATGTAATCATGTCAACATGGACCAGAATCTCAGAAGAATGTTTCCAGCATCTTGAATAATAATAATAATAATTCATTACATTTATATAGCGCTTTTCTTAGTACTCAAAGCGCTATCCACACAGGGAGGAACCGGGAAGCGAACCCACAATCTTCCACAGTCTCTTACTGCAAAGCAGCAGCACTACCACTGCGCCACCTGTGAGGAAGAATCCCTGCCATGAATATCCGAGGCTTTTCTGAGAGTAAAAGAATGCCCTATCCAGTATTAGTATAGTGATAGTAATAATTTCTAGTGATACGTGTGATACACCATTTAGGTAGCACATGCATTACAAAATACATTCCAACAGATGGTGCACCACAAACATTAATTCTGAATGTATTGAGGTAATAAGAGCGTAAAAAGCACACCGTCCTCAAAGGTGGCACAGTGGTAGTGCTGCTGCTTTGCAGTAAGGAGACTATGGAAGATCGTGGGTTTGCTTCCCGGTTCCTCCCTGTGTGGATAGTGCTTTGAGTACTGAGAAAAGTGCTATATAAATGTAATGAATTATTATTATTACATTGATTGCTTAAATTTCCTGTCTAAGAAAAGTATATGACTTGTAAGGTATTACACAGCTATATTTTCTATTTGGAGTAATGACCCTTGCAGCAGTATTTTGAACAATATAGAATAAAAACATAAGTATTTGTATAGCTGGATTGAAATTAACTACAGTAATCTATTCAGCCTGAAGCAGTTGAACAAACTAGCTGTTGTATAATCCATCTCACTTTTCAGTCATTCTGCACTTGAAAACACTTTTAGATAGTGTAAATATGTGATAACTAAAAATGAGATTGGTGTCTAAGATAACCGAGTTCCTTGTTGATTAAGAAAAGCTAAAGTTTAGGCCTCTTAATTTAGGTAATGTCAATATTGTCTTGCCATTTTCAGAGCAAGCACATCTCTATATATATATGAAATCCAACGTCTGTCTGTCCGCTTTTCACGAGAGAACTACTTAACAGATTTAGATCGGGTTTTTTTCTATAATTTCCTTGAACATTCCGCTTGATTTTGCAACTTCTTTCATCACACTAAGTATCAAAGTTCCCTTGCAGGAGTAATTTATTCGCACTAATCAGAGACAGAGGCTGCGGGCCGAGGGGAGGGGAAAGCGTGACATCAGGAGTGGGGAGCCGAGTGGGGCCCTTCTTACTCACGCACCAGCCTCTGTTCGAGTCAGTCTACCTGTCGCCATGTTTTGGTGTGTACCTTGCCTCTGCTTAGCTAGCGATACATGTTTGTTTGTTGGTTTTTAAAGTTTTTCCTGTTTCACTACTATGTGGGCATAGCCACGGGTGACAGTTATTACATTATAACTTAAAATGTTGAAACCTGCTTAATCCAATCCAAAGAAGCACTTTTTAAAAATATAAGAACCATTAAATACCACAAACAGGGTGGCACAGTGGCACCACTGCTTCCACACAGTAAGTAGACCAGATTTTCACATTCCAGATCCTCCCTGTGTCTACGGGGGTTTCTTCTGGGTTGTCCGTTTTTTTCCTACTGTTCAATAGACATGTAGGTTAGAAGAATTGGAAATGCTAAAATGGCCCTATTGTGTGTTTGGTGTGTGGTTGTGTGTGTGTGCGCGCATGTTTGTGTGTGCGTGTGTGTGCGTGTGCGTGTGCCTGCTTGCCCTGCAATGGACTGGTTTGTTCCTGCCTGGTGCCCTATGCTAGCTGGGATAGGCTCTAGCACCCCCCTGGTCTGGATTAAGAGGGTTAGAAAATGACATGACATAAAAACCACTCATTAATTGTTTAACTTTAATAATTTAATTGAAGCATCTGTAGGTCTTACTAATAAATACAGCTAGGTGTCTTCAGCATACAAATGAAACTACATATTAGTATTCTGAACTATTTTTCTTACTGGCAAAATATAAAGAGAAAGGAAAAAAATTCCATATACCAAACTCTGAGGGGGCACCATTTTTAGTTTTTAGGAACTTGATAAGCATGAAGTAAACCAGCTAATACCCGTGCACAGTGGTCTAACTCAATTCAAAAGCCAATGTACTACAGTGCTATGGTTAAAAAAATAAAAATAAAAAATCAGACCATAATGACTGCAACATTTCCTGCATTAGAGGGTATTGGAATATTATTGGCAACATGAGTGAAGGCTGTTTCTGTGCTGTGACTCAGGTCAAAGCTAGAATATAATTTTCAAAAAAATGTGTTATTAAGAATAAGGTAGGAGTTGCAAGATTATACTCTCTTCTAAATCTTCAGAAAGAAATGGTAAATGTGAAACCCATCTATAACTATTCATAGAGCTCTAACTGCTTTAAAAAGGGTTTACAAATAGGAAAGCTGAAATAAAGACAGCCCAAAAGGTGTATTGACTGTATTACTGCTCTTTGTTTACTTATAAAAGTAATACGAGGTTATTGTAAAATTGAAAATTGTCTCTTTCAGTGCATATATCATTAAAAAAACACAGATTGACAGATTAAGAAGGGTTGGGGTCCCAAAGACCACCCCATTTAATGTCTAGGCTGAAGAGAAAAAAAGTAAAGAAATACTTGGTTTTTCAGCTTACAGTTATTTTGCTATCAGGGGACCCAATCAACTTGATAGCTGGTCTCAAAGTGACAATCAGTGGTCAGTAAAAAAAGGGAAGCAGGCAGAAGGAGCGGGGCCACATTGGGTGTCTTGAAAGGGACATCACATTTTTTGTCTTGTGGGTGTTCCTCTATTCTAGTAGAAGATATGAAGAAATAATAGAGAAGTTACGGTTGGTGTTCCCTTACCAACCTTCTCCCTTTGTTTCTCTTGACACAAACCTATACGACATCCCAATGCTGGCATCTGTGTCAATATATATATATATATATATACCAGGTAACGCTTGTGGTTGGTAGGTAACCACTCATACAATCAGATTGTGATTCAGACTACGAATGCTATGAATGTAATTACCCCGATTTACATGCTGTCAAATGAATGAACCACACGCCGTGGCGCAGTGTTAGAGGCTTCGCCGCTGATGTCCGAGGTTCGGTTCCCCAAGAGGGAAGTGCAGTGGGTGTGTATGCCTGATGAGCCCAGAATTAGGGCGAAACACGTGTCGTGTACTCTTTGCATTATTTGACAGTAAAACTATTTTTTACCCATATATATAAGCAGGTTAGAAAATGGCATGACATAACCCTCTAATACAGGGGTGTCAAACTCCAGTCCTGGCCTGGAGTGGCTGTGGGTTTTCATTAAAACCATCTTCTTCATTAGTGACCAGTTTTTGCTGTTAATTAACTTCTTTTGCTTTACTTTTAATGAACTTGACTCAGACACCTTAGATGTTTCTTTTACCTTAATTAGCAGCCAAACAATAATGAGACACAAAACAAGCTGCCACATGACTAGCTCAACTGTGCCCATTCACACAGTATCTGAAAATAAAGAAAAGTGAAAGTCTCAGTAAGGCTGATCTCTCAGGTCACCAAAACATTTAGAAAAAACATAAAACCAACAGTTTGGGAAATATGTGCTGTGCCAGATCAGAGCAGCAAGAAGCCGTGGAATTAAATAACAGGCTTAATTAATAGCAAGAATTGACTTCTCATTAAGAAACTGGTTGGAGTGAAATTGGCTAGAGTTTGAAGCCCCAATTTAGCTGGGCATCTGTTGGCTTGTTTCACGTTTCATTTCTGTTTGGCTGTCATTTAATGAAGAAAAGAATCAATTCAGAGGACTGAATCCTTAAAAATAGGGCTATTAAAATGAAGGGAAAAGGAGTTAATTAGCAGTGAAAACCACTCGCTGATTAGGAAAAGGGTTGGAATAAACACCTGCAGCCAATGCGGCCCTCCAGGCCTGGAGTTCGACACCCCTACTCTAATATGTATATGTATTGTAGATGCCACATGGGCATCCCAGAGGGGATGGTTCCTTACCTGAAAAGGCTCCTAACAGGCAGATAGGCACCGAGGCCGGGGAGGAGAAAGGGTTCAGACCTGGAAGGAAGGCCCAAAAGGGATGGACAGACAGCCCACTGAAAAGAGAAGATGTAGCTGGGGTTATTTTACTCCCCCAGCATGCTAGATGGCAGCAACCCTGGATATCAGTGTCCAGTGGGAAGCTAGCAGGGCATGCCGGGAGATGTAGTCCAGCAGAGAAGCACTGCTAGGGTCACTGGGAAAGCTCCCTGTTATAATGGGCTTTCAAAGGACCTGGAAGTGCTTCTATCAGGCAATCGCCCTGGCACCAGAAGTACTCCCAGATCTGTAATAAAAGGGACCACACTCCCTTATCCAGGCGAGTCGGAGCTGGAAGGGTGTGGAGCAACACTCAGTGGAGAGAGAAAACTTGTCTTTGTGCTTTTTGCAACTTTGTGGAGGAAGTGGTTTAATAAACCTTCCATTATGTTTGTGATTGGGGGTTTGGGACTCACTGATGCTCCTGATTCCATCAAAATATATATATTGCATACAAATATATATATGCACACAGACACACACACTAAGAAACCTCCTAAGATCAAGGTTCCAGTCCCATGAATTTGTGACTATCAGCAGGTTGTCACACTACATATGCTTGCCACACAGTAGATGCCAGAGCTGTTATTCTTGTCTTCCTGTCACATAATCGGCTTCTGAAATTTGCTTCATGCTCAGCAGAAATCACTGCTCTTCTTTTTCTTTCTGCCATGTCACCTTCTTGGTCAGATTTTCTATGCAGTTTACCATAACAAAGACACAATCCTCATAAGTTCATAGAAGTTGCCACTACCCTCATTTTTTGCTCCACTAGCATTTATCACATAATAAGCCTTTAATTGAGTTCAAGATCGAGGTTCTAGCCCTAGGAGTCTTGAATTTGCATGGCAGACAGACATAACTCTTAGCATTTTATATATATAAGGGGCAGCTCACTTGCTAGCTTCTTGGATACCTGTCCTGTAATATGCATCAGGAGCTGATGTGTTTCACATGGGAAGCCTCTGCTTACAGGGTGACATCTCTGGAGTACTTTGCCAGTTCCTACTTTTCATCTCTCTTACTTCAGTGCTCTAAGTGCAAGTGCTTCCTGGTCAATCTCTCAATGCTCCCCCCCAGTGGCGTTCCAATCTCTATACTACCATGAGAACATGTTCTACCATTGCTAGTATATTTTTTTAAAATATTTTATATGACCTTGCTTTGTTCTGTATCTGTCCTTTCGCAGCTATTCCCGTAGTCATTCCCACCAACAGCTCATTACAATATACTGTATATTTAAGACTTTTTAAACAATTACTTTTTGAGATCTTACACACAGCTTTCTCATTGGGCTTGCATGGTGGGGTTTTGCAGTGTGTTTCCTGATTTGATCTGAATATCCAGCCAAACAAATGAGTTTTAGAACCTGCATACGTCCTCATTTTGAAAGCATCTTTAACAAGTAGACACATAATACAATTTAACTCTTAGTAGACGACCTACAGTATACACAGATGCCACCAATGATTTACATCTTAGACCATCATCAGGGCTGTAGCAGCAAATCCAAGCATATTTGTGAGTAACAAATGTAAATAGAAGATAGTGGGCATCTGAAATAAGAGTGAAAAATCAGTGTGGCATTATAGACAGAATAATTCACTTTCATTTTTTTTGCCATATTTTGGATAACATTTGTTTTTCACAAATGTAATTGACATATGTAGAATCACATACATCTAGATATCTCTAAACAATTAGCATCTTACCACCACAAAATTCAATGCAAGGAATTGTGCAAGACCTAACTTGTTATACCCAGCCAAGTTATCGCGCAGCTGGCATGCATAAAGACCTTACTGTTCCATGCGCCAACTACAAGATAACTCAAACAGATATTTAGCAGTTTTGCTCAATATCAAAATGCATTTAAATGGAATATTAAAATAACAGCCTGATTTTACAATGGCATCATGAAAAATTTTATCTATTTTCACTGAGGCAGTCAACATGTTAAATTGGAATTGCAGATATATTGTTGGCTTGAATTTGGCTTTTAGCTCAGAATGCCTTAAATCTACTCACTGCCTGAGAGAGTCTTAGGTTAGGTTTGACTGCCACTTAGCTATTTAAATTTTACGTAAGTGCCTTTGCTGTTCTAGAAGCACAAGAAGATGGACTTGTGTCATTCCCACCAAAGAGATTTGATTGCAGACGGACAGGAGGACAGGACATCTTTTGTGATAAGTATATCAATTTTTGGTTTGTCATTTTCAGTATAGCGACCAGTGATACGGCTCATTGCCATTACAAAGAGCATTTTAAAGCATGTCTATTGCTCCACATATTTAGAAGCTTTATTCCAGTGTAAACCCACAAACAAATAATATTAACCAAATAATAACAATAATTTAAGACCAGTTAATCAAACAATGGTTATGTCCTTATTTACAGTTTGACTCTTAAATCATAAATGCTTATGTTTCCAGACAGTGAGATAGCAGATTTCAATCTTCAGTCCACTCCATGGGTACTTTACCAAAGCATTTACCTTAATTGATTCTGTAGAATCCCACGGGCCCCTCAAGCATGATGTAGGAAAGTGCCGCCCTTTTTAATCTGGCACTTTGCTTGTAAGTGATTTATACGCACTTATGCAGCTGGGATTGTGCCAGGGTCAGTGTTTTGTTCAGACTCACACAGTGAGTCAGTTGTAAGAACTGAAATGCACCCTTATGCTGAACAGCCCAACAACCACTGAATCCACAGTTTCTAATTTTAAATTTTGATTTTTTTTTTAATTAAAAGTTTTTACTATTAAAGCTTATTTATGCCAAACATAAAAATCTCCAGATGCATTATTTTACAAATGATTTCATTATTGTGCTAATTTTTTTAAATAATGCAACTTATTAGCAAAGTAATACAATTATTTTTTGGATTAATGCTATTACATATAGTATGTTTTGCCTAGCATGAATAAGCTTCCAAAGCATTTTGTCACCTTGATTTTGTTCTTTTATACCTCAAGATATTTACCTACATACAGCCTGTTAGTTTTTGAAGAATATCAGGTATTCATCTATATTGACTTTGAGCAGTTTTACCTGGGTAAAATACATGAGTAGGACTTTTTCTGCATTTAATTAAAGTTAGAATAATGGAGAACAATTGTATTTATGTCATTTTATGACATATACAGTACTTAATAATCCTTAAGCTACTTTGTTTTAAAAGATTAAAATAATAGTTTTAAATAATATATAGTAAAGCAGCACAGGCAAAGGATGAAGTGTGGGATCTGTTGGTTTTTCCATTGTGCATCGGACACCACTGATGCCTGCCATACACTAATGTCTAAAAGAGGAAATTGAATCTGTATACTTCAGAAACCCTAACTCATGACATCAATAAATTAATAATCACAAATCTGAAATTCCAAAAATCCAAAGGCAATTAATGAAAAAACAAATAAAAAATCCAAAAAACATTTACATCCAATACTAAATGGTCAGAAGACCGCAAGATATAACTAGAAAATAAGAAAACAAAGTGACCAAAAGAACACAACTCAAAACCATGAAAGCTTGTTTGGAGAGGTAATGAGCCACAATATTTTATAAATGTCTAGCAAAATACCCGCGATTCACAGAGTCGAAGTACTGCTTTAAAATTTTTATTAAGAAGAAAACTAAACATTTTTAAACTGAGGGAAAATATACATTCAAGATGGGCCTATAAGTAACAAAGACTGTTGGAAACTTCAATATGGCGGCTGACAGTGGCGTCATACCACCGAAATAAGTACATACATCAGTTTCGGTTAGCGCAGGGAAGACGCCTAACAAATTTTGTGAAGATGGGGCCATAAATAAGAAAGTTTAACATGGCAGATGTTGTCGACCGTTATGACCATTATGCGTAGAATTTCGAAATGAAACCTGCTTAACTTTTGTAAGTAAGCTGTAAGGAATGAGCCTGCCAAATTTCAGCCTTCTACCTAAACGGGAAGTTGGAGAATTAGTGATGAGTGAGTCAGTAAGTCAGTGAGTGCTTTGCCTTTTATTAGTATAGACTAGCAAAATACCCGCGCTTCGCAGTGGAGAAGTAGTGTGTTAAAGAGGTTATGTAAACATATATACATATACATATATATACATATCTACATATACACATATCTACATATACATATATATACATACATATACACATCCACATATACATATATATACATATACAAATTTACACATCTACATATATATATACATATGTACATATATATACATATAAATATATACATATCTACATATATATACACATATATATATATACATATGCACATATATATATATATATATATATTTATATATCTATATATATATATAGCAAAATACTCGCGCTTCGCATCGGAGAAGTAGTGTGTTAAAGAGGTTATGTAAACATATATATACATATATACACATATCTACATATACATATATATACATATATATATATATACACATATCAACATATATATACATATACATATACATAAACACACACATATACATCCATCCATCCATCCATCCTCTTCATATATACATATATACATACATACATAGTGCGTTGTAACACGGGCTGTGATTGTTACATGGGTGGGAGACGACAAATCACAGCTTCCCACTTTGTAATCGGGCCTGTGATTGGTGCTTTGACTGATGCCCAGATGCCACAGTATGTCCCCTTAGGAGAGGCGTTAGGCAAGTGTAATTGAATAGCGGTGCTGCAAGTTTAGCTTTACACCTGTTTTTAAGGCTTATTGACTGAAAGGGGCTTTCATAAAAAACTTAGGGCTTTGCTACAGGATACACCCTCCACAAGTTAAGGAAGTAAAAATAAAGGTATATATTTCTTTTTTATTTAAACCTTTTAAGTTTGTATGCGGGCGGCATGGTGGCGCAGTGAAAGGTGCCACTTAGGAGACCCGGGTTCGCTTCCCTGCGTGGAGTTTGAATGTTCTCCCCGTGTCTGTCTGGGTTTCCTCTGGGTACTCCGGTTTCCTCCCACAGTCCAAAGACATGCAGGTTAGGTGCATTGGCGATTCTAAATTGTCCCTGGTGTGTGGGTGTGTGTGGGTGTGTGCGCCCTGCGGTGGGCTGGCACCTTGCCCGGGGTTTGTTTCCTGCCTTGTGCCCTGTGTTGGCAGGGATTGGCTCCTGTATTTAGGATATAGCGGGTTGGATAATGGATGGATGGACATCTGTATGCATAGCCCCATTTGCCCGTTTTCGTTTTTTTTCTTTCTTCAGTAATATTTCAGCAAACCCGGAGCTTGTCAGTTCAAATCCTGGTACTGACACCACTGTGTGACCCTGAGGAAGTCACTTCACCTGCCTGTGCTGCAAAAAACAAAAGTAATGTAACAAATTGTACCTCAGATGTTGCAAGTTGCTGGAATAAAGGCATAAGTAAAATAGATAAATATGTATTATATACATAGGAACTATTCATTTATTTTCAGTTAAGTCATCTGCAGCAAACTTTTATAAATGAGGGTTTCTCGTTTTTAGCAAACTGTTTCTTCTTCACTGACGTTTTCTCTTGGAGAGCTTTTTTCATTTCATTGAAAATTAAAGCAGCAGCTGCCAAAATATGTAGCTTTCTTATTAATTTTTCAACATTGTGTAAAATAAATTTATAAAGTAACATAAAAGGTTTAAATACTGGTTATCCTTTTACACTAAAATATTACTAAAGAGATACAAAAAAGTAAAATGCATATGTTCTTTTTGTTTAAGGAGATTAAATATTACTGAAGAAAGAAAAAAAAAAAACTAAAACAGCCAAATGGGGCTATGCATACGAACTTAAAAGGTTTAAATAAAACAGAAATATATACTTTTATTTTTACTTCCTTAACTTGTGGAGGGTGTATCCTGTAGCAAAGCCCTAACTTTTTTCGTGAAAGCCTGTTTCACTCAGTAAGTCTTAAAAACAGGTGTAAAGATATTGACAATAAGCTACGCAAACCCGCCAAGACATGGAATCGTTTAAATCATGGCGCGAGTCGAAAAACACCATCCTATAATATTAGTTAACGATTAACACATTTCTATATGTATTGTAAGCATACAATACAACTGATAATATGTTGCGCTTATTTATCTGGTGTACCGATATTTTTGCGCGTTTAACGGCTGAAATCTAACGTGGTTTGTGCCCTTCAGAATGAAAACAGTTTGCATTTACCTTTTTAATAAAAGGCGAGCTTTTAAGCCTGAGAAATCACCCCGTAAATGCACACGTTTAATTGCACATGTGTTAATATGTATGCTTACACAGTATTAAAAGACACTCAACAATTACACAGTATTAAAAGACACTCAACAATTAACGTCATTTACCTTCGTTCCCGCGTTTGACTCGTGCTGTAAATCTCTTCCTTGTTTTCAGTTCACGTGATTACGTAGGAGGCGTAATACGTGATGACGCGATACGTGACTCCACCTCCTCCATTAGAGTATATGGACAAAAAACAGGTTCCAGTTATGACCATTACGCGTAGAATTTCGAAATGAAACCTGCCTAACCATCTGGAAATGACCCTAAATCTGCCATAGCCAGGTGTTACGTGGGGGTTCCCTGGCCTGGTTTAGCTACTCGGGTCCTCAACAATGAGGATACTGCGAGCCGGCTCACCCTCAGGGAATTGCGTAACTGACGCTCCCTCACAATGCAGGTAATGTGCCTCATTTGGGACTTATTGAGTAACTGTTCATTCAACACAAAGTCAAACCAGTGGTACCCAAGAATTCTCTGAAGAGACACAGTACTGAAGGAGTCAAGTTTTTGTCTCAGATCACTGGATAGCATCCATGTCTCGCAAACATATAGTAAGACAGGAAGAACCAGGGTTCTAAGGACCTGGACCTCTGTCCTTTTGCAAAGAGTGCCACATACCCCTTTCCTGCGACCTCGTGACCCCCCCCCCCCCATGCTCTCCCAATCCGTGTACTGACTTCATAGGGGCATGAATGTCATTGCCGAGATAAGTAAACCTCTTGACAAGGTTGACACTCTCTCCACAGTCATACACACCGCTGAAAGCTGTGTCCAAAAGGTCATTAAATATCCAAGAGCTACAGCAAAAGAATCACCAACCCAGAATATCAAACAAGGAAAACAATCATCACAAATCCAGTCCTTCCACTTCAATGCATCACTCCTGAGTTCCCTTTTTCCAGTTCTTACAGTGTATAGCCAAAGGAAAGTCCCTGTGGCACAGCCACTTTGGAGTAACACACACAATATAGAAGGGACATAGGAGAATATTACATATAGAAACACAATATGTACAAATTAAATAAGTCAAGAAAATCTAATAAAAAAGAACATAATTTTACATGAATTAAGAAAAGAAAAATCAATATTGCGAACATGATAATTACTATAAAAATGACAATCAAAAATAACAAAACTATTAAATAAACAATGAAAAACTTGATCCAGGGCTAAAGACATAGATATTCTATAACAATCTATCAAGAAACAAAATGACATATTGTAAATAACCACATCCAAAACAGAATTAACAGAACTAACAAAAGGACTACACAGATAATAACAATTTCATTTTCAGAATAAAACAATTAAGAAAATAGAGAAAGCAAAATACAACGAAACCAATAATCCAATTTCCAAGGCATTACTCACAACAGACTGTAAGAAAAGTTGAGTGTGTGACCCCAGAAAAGAGAAGGAGGACTGAGAGTAGTGTAAAAGGGCATGTAGCCAAGAAAGAGATGGTTACCCAGGAACAACAAGTGAGACTAGGGCCAGCCTAAATCTTGGACTTTCACCAGGTTATCTGCTTCAGTGCATTCCCCTGTAGTTTCAACACCCAGAGAGGCAGGGACAACAACAGAGCTGCACAAGAAAATCAATATACCCCTGCGGTACCTTGACTTACCTAGCAATCTGGTGGTCAAGTATTTCATTTTCAATACAATATCACTTAGAAACAAATATTAGGAAGACACACAGTACATTTTTTTTCTTAATTCTACGCCCTCTTTTTGGAATTATCTATCATATATATTTTTTATAGATGATATAGCGGGTTGGATGATGGATGGATGTTATTATATGTTGCATATTTTAAGTTTTCTTAATTGTCAAAACCAAGTTGAGGTCACTGTGTTTCTTCTGAGTTGGTAACTTCCAGACTGCATAGGCAAAAGATGAATAGGTTAAGCCTCCATACCAAGCCTCCCATACTTTTAGGCTACAAAGGTTGGCCAATGTGACATTATAAAAATATGACATTGTATAATTGTTTTGACAGACCAGGCAAGTTTAATAACATCTTCACCTGTAGCCAGCTCCAACCTCTTTCTTCAATGCTCAGCTTTTAAGTCACTTAGATTTTCTGATCTTTTTGTTTATTTCAAATATTTGAACAAAGTAGCCCTCTCTTAATACATATCTTGAGACTGCAGCTAATCTGCAAATCTGTGTATTATTAACAAATATGTAACTTGTGCTTTCTTTAGAAACCTAGCTTGTGCCAGTGCTGTTTAAAATTGCTGTACTTAGGGAAATTGACTGGGACATATTATTAGACGAAAGAGCGCAAAATACAGGTGAATACATTAATGACATGATTAGACTATAATTATAATTCAGAGTGCTTATAGAAATTACATGTATATTATAATTCACCAAGGGGACTACTGGCATTACATCATTTGTAGAAACAAGCAATTTAGGCTATAAATGCTGATAGAGATTAATGCATTCAATTATTTACTGGTAGCTTCTGGATTCAAACATAACCCAGCACAATACACTGAAAACAGAAATTAGATCTTAAAAGCTACAGCCCAACATCCTTCTGGTCATTAGAATCAGTGTTTTTTCCTATGGCCCACCATGAAGGGGAATTTGACAGTTTAGTATTTAGAGCATCACCTCAAAACTTTACAGCTACCTGGATAGAGTGGCATTGTTCTTGTTTTTCAAAAGAGTTGTGTGTCACATACAGTATCTTCTTAGCAGCTATCATCATATTGTTTTAGGATTAGTGTGCTTTATCATATTGTCTTTAGGAATGCTGAAAAAAATCTGAAATATAATAACATTAGCCCTTCTTATGTATATCACATTAACCCTCATAGCGTCTTTGGGTTACATTTGACCTGTTTTATTGTTTGAAATCAGTAAAAGCACTGTAACTTTTATCTGATCAGGATGAAAACCTTTGATGTTTCTTACCATGTCTTTTGGGTCAGTTTTGACCCTCCATTGACGGTAATGGATTTTCAGCAGCAATTAGGGAAGCTTGGTTGTTCAGTACCCATAAAAAACATCTATTCACCTCAAAAATGTGAAATCTTAGCAAACTTAACAGACTTTAAAATAAAAGGAAAAATCCATCTATTATCCAACCTGCTATATCCTAACTACAGGGTCACGGGGGTCTTCTGGAGCCAATCCCAGCCAACACAGGACGCAAGGCAGGAAACAAACCCCGGGCAGGGCATTAAAAGGAAAAAACATTTCTAAATTTTTGTAAAACTGCTGTACATTTTGAACACAGTCATTGATTATGGGGTCAGTTTGACCTACCATTCACTTTCATGGATTTTCAGCTGCATTTACAATAGTTTGCTCACAACCCATAAAAACATCCTAAACGTCATTTTTTTTCAGCTCTGAAGTACTCTAACTTTACAGAAAGCAAAAAGGGTTCCAAGTTTTACATTTCTATACCTAATTTATACTACCATGTCCTTGGTGTCAATTTTGACCCACCATATACTTTAATGGATTTTACTCTTCATTTACGATGCTTTATTAATGCTTTGTCCACACCCTAAATGTCATCTGTTCAGCCCAGAAATGTAAAGGGTTTCATGTTTACATTTATTCACTTAGCAGGTGCTTTAATGCAAAACGACCTACAAGAGAAGTCAACATAAGTGACTAAAAATTAGCCTGGGGGACTGTTTTGAAAAATCTATCACAGGACAATGTTACAAAATTGATCATCACAAGAGCTTTAAACAAAGAAGAACAACACAAGATTAGTTAACCAATCAAAGCAGTATTAATTAGACAGATTTTACAGAATAAGGGAGTCTTCAAACACTTCTTAAACACTCTGAGTGAGTCAGAAGTTCGGATGGAGGTAGGCAGCTATTCCACTACATTAAAAGAATTTAGATTGAGCTTTGATGCCACACAGAGCTGGTATCACCAGATGCCATTCATTTGCAGACCTGAGTAGGTGAGGAGGAGCATAGGACCTCATGAGTGCGTCCATTTACAGTACGTACTATAGGTGCTGACCCATTGACTAATCTGTAGAAAAGCATCAAGGTTTTAGCAAAGTGTCATAACTTCAAAAAAGCAAAACATTTTCCAAACGCTGCATTTTGTGCAGCTGCTACACATTTTGAACACTGCCATGTCTTTTGGGTCAGTTTTGACCAACCATGTACTTTAGTGCAGTGCTTCTTAAACTGTTCTGTGGGACAATGGGGCTCCGCAGAAAATTATTATAGTCCTGTGAGCCTTCAGTCATAATGTATCATATGCCCTGTAGCTACTTTACATCCTTCCTTGAGCCATTTGGATTCCAGCAACATACTGATGTTCCCACTCATTCTAAAGGACATAGTTTGGATTTGATCTGCTGTTCTGGAGTTACTCCCCTTGATTGAACTGCAGATGAGCTCACCATGACTGATCATTTTCTTCTTTCATGCAATGTTAAACTTTCTCTTACTATTACTAAGCTTCCCCGTAATATTAAGAATATTAACTTGGATTTTCTTTCCTCTAGTATTGATTCCCTTAAGAACATTCATAATTTATCCACTTTTGAAGAACTGGTCTCACACTATATCACTGTACTCTATGGTATTCTTAACTCCCTCGCTCCGTTAAAAACTAGATCTGTTCCTTTCTCTTTTTCTACTGCCTGGTTCACGCCTGAACTTCAACTTTTGAAAGCCAAAGGCCGGCAACTTGAACAGTTGTATAAAAAACTGGACTCTGTGTTCACAAAGACATGTATAAAAATCATATAGTAAAAAGGGCTATATTGCTCAAACCAAATCTAACTATTATACTTACATAATTTCTTCCAATAAAGGTAACACCAAGTCTTTGTTTTCACCGCTTAATAATATCACACAACGCCCGGATTCTCTACCTTCTCACCTTTATTCAACTGATTTTTGTAATTCTCTTATGTCCTCTTATCCTTTTTTAATGAAAAATTCCAGATGAAACACCAGTCTCTCGGTACGGATTCCTCCAGTACTTCATTTGAATTTCATCCACCTGCTCACTCATTTTCCTCTTTTCAGCTTCCTACTTTCTTAGAAATCTCAGATCTTATCTGTAAGTCTAAGCCATCCACCTGTCAACTGGATCCCCTTTCCACAGTTCTGGTTAAAGCCTGCCTCCCTTCTTTGGTTCCTCTTATTTCTGCTATAATTCACTCCTCCCTCACCACTGGAACTGTTCCTTCATCTTTTGAAATTGCTGCAATAACCCCAATACTGAAAAAACCTGGTGTCGATCCTACTAATTTCAGTAATTTTCGTCCTATTTCTAATTTCCAAAATTCTTGAAAAAATAGTGGCTATTCAACTTAATTCTCATTTATCTCAAAATAATCTGTATGAACAGTTCCAGTCTGATTTTTGTCCCTTCCATAGTACAAAAATGGCACTTATCAAAATTACTAACGACCTCCTTATGGCAGCTGATATTGGTTTAATCACTATTCTCATCCTTCTTGATCTGAGTGCGGCATTTGACACTATTTGTCACACTACTCTTCTCAAAAGATTATCTTCAATTGGCATTACCCACATCCACTAGATTGGTTCAGATCCTACCTCTCAGGCCGTATTCAGTTCATTCAGCTTAAAACTTTCACATCCCAACCCACCGCTGTTACTTCAGGTGTGCCCCAGGACGTGGGGCCTCTTCTTTTTATTATTTACTTTCTTCCCCTTGGAAATATCTTTTGTAAATATAACATTAATTTTCACTGTTATGCTGATGACACCCAACTATGCCTTGCTAGTAAACCCACCTCTTCTTTTCCACCATCTTCTCTTATTGACTGCATTGCTGAAATTAAATCCTGGTTTTCTTCAAATTTTCTTAAATTAAATAGTGACAAAACTGAGATTCCCCTCATTGGTACAAAATCAACATTATCCAAAACTGATATTCTGTCTTTTCAATCCCACATCAATAACATCTCCTGGTCGGCATATTTTCACCTGCGTAACATTAATCGTATTCGCCCCTCCCTCACTCCCATTTTGTTTTGATAAATTACTGTACTTCTTTTTGTCATTGCCTATGATTCGTTTTTAACAATGGTCAGCAATGAAAGAATAGGGGAAGCAAAAAGAAAGGCAGAATATTAGGGAAAGTGGAAAACCATGGTTGCTAATCTTCGAATCAAAGAAGGCACGTAAGAATAAGTTGATTGGCTTATGTCACTTTCTTCTAGGTTGTCCTGCTGGTTAGTAGGAATGCATTTGCTTTTACCAAGTGGGTAAGCTCAAACTAGTTGATGTCTGTGATGAGAGGTCCATGGCGCACTGCAGTTTTTAAATAAATAATCGCATCCCAGGAAGTGCAGGCTCCGATTTGTTGCAGGTGTGCACAAGCACACTTCGCTCCAGGGTTGATTGGGATGTTTGGCTGATTGCACATTCATGTGCAAATGTGAGCAGATCAGTCAGGCGTCTCATTCACACCTCGGGAGAAACAAGGTACCACACCTGCATCCAATAAGGGACAATAAAGGGGAGAGGGTAGAGAGGGAGCACAGAAAGAAGGAAAAAAAGAGAGACACAAAGGTTAAAGAGATGGAAGAACGAAGGCAGGATCAGGAGAAGAAAGTCGGTGTGAGAAAATAGTGGCAGGCAGCTGGAAATAGCCCAAGGAAAAAAGCATTTGGCCGCCACTCAAGAGGGGATTAAGAGTTGTTCCTGCTGAGCAATTTGGGGAGCAGGAGTGACAAAGGCCGAAAGCCTATGACTGCAGCAGGGGCCTGAGCCAGTCAAAGGGTTGGTTGTGCCTATCGGTAGGACAGCTCCTCTGATCCCATTGAGGTTAGCAGAAGTGATGTCAGTTTTAAGAATGGTTGCAGTAGGGCTTGTGAGTTTTTATAGAACTGTTTGCTGCCTGTGATTACTGGAATAATTTATTGCTTTTAACCACCACTGGACACTTTGGTTTTATTGGATTATTTATCTGTCGAAGAAAAATTTGATGCACTGCACTGTTGAAAACTGTTTGTCTTTTGGTTTGATTTTAATAAAAGCACTGACACTTATGCACCAACTCCCTGCTGAATGTATGCATCTTTATTTGCCTAGCTCGATTCTTGGTCTATAACAATAGACAGTTATGGAATGAAAAGACTCCAGGGAGGGTGGAGCTAACCCAGACTGTCACAGTGTCTTTTTATAAAAGGAAAGGGGCCAGAAATATAACTTGTCTAATTTGAAAAGAAAATTGTTCTTCCACATGTGTACCCTTGCAGACATCAACTGCAGATAAAGATACACCTTTATCTTAACACATTCCTGCTCAAAGCCAGGAGTCAAACTATTGTGTAACAAAGCCCAATATATTAAACGAGGTTAATGTCTTAGAGAACGTCTGCAAGTCAAAAAAGAAACAACCAAAGACAAAGCATAAAATGGCAGCACCCAAAGAAAAAAACAAACTGATATCACACAAACATACCACTGGTTGCTGCATTACATGTCTTGTACTTCTAGGTGAACATTCGTTGGTTGTTAGCTCTTACACGTGCAAGCCCACTGATTGACTCACTAAGCTTATGTAAATGAAGGCTACAACTGAAAATCACTGGAAAACTCATGTAATGTGACATGGCCTTAACTTGGCATTGTGTTTTCTGTACATCTGAAGAGTTAAGCCACTCTAAGCAAACAGGGGTTGCCAATCCCTGCATGTTTGCTATCAAATGTTTCAGTGAAAAGAATAATAAATAAGATAGAGAATGGAAACATTTTTATCACTGCAATAAATGCGTCAGAATTTTTTGGAGATCAGATGGTATTGCATAATTGTATTTTAATTATGAATATTGAGATAAGCAAAGAAATGCACAAATGCTCAGCAGCTGGGTAAATATGGCTTTATGGTCATCTTGTACCATATACAATAGCATTAATCTACTCCATATGCAGAGTATCACTACAAGTATTTACTATGTTCAGTACAAAAATACGAAAATGCCTGAAATAGGTACACTTTCAATAACTCACACAAGACTAAGGATTTTCTGGAGAGCACAGTATTCTTTATGTAGTGTGTGCAAATGCAGGCAGATCTTTTTAAAGATACTCTATTAATGGCATTGTGCAACACATTTTTATGTTTATGTAAAACACTGTAAAACTTCAGACTTTTTTCTATAATTATAATAGATTGCACAACATTACAATGTGTGATTATATTTTCTATTTTCAGAAATTTTAAAATAAAAAACTTTTCTTACTATTGCATTGTCGCTTTGTTAATAATATCAGAATTAAGATTTTAGAGTCAGCTTTAAAAAACCTGAATATGTTGACATTTTACTGTGCTGAATCCAGGAAGATTAGCATATTTGTGGCTTATCTGGTCCATTTCCATCTTTTCGCTGTCTGAAATACTAAATTCAATGTGTGTTTGCTGAGGTTAGTACATTACATCAGATACCGCAGTAAAGGTAACATAATTATCAAATTCAACAAAACCTGGATTATTTGCACCTAAAAATACATGGCTGACACCACAGGACGTTCAGTGGGCTTCAGCCAGAATATCATACTTCATCCTTATTCATTGATTTGTTTTAACAGATTGCAATGATATATTTTATACTATATGTACTTTCTAAAATATTTTGTAATATGTATTTTTAATCCATAGCATATTATACTAACCCTGTAAAAATTACATAATATTTAAACATGAATTTACATCAAATTAACTTCAACCGTTTTGTTTCTAGTTCTCCTCTAGAAAGCAAGAAGCAGTAAAAGCAGATTTTCCAAACAGAATTTTCATATTATGCATATTTGATGTAGAATCTGAGCAATTTGCCACCATTTTTAAACATGAATGATTTTGTTTAGGTTCACAAATATTTTTTAAAACTTATGTTCAAACAATAGTACAAAGTGACCAAAAACACTATTTTTCATAGTTTCTAATATTGACCTTATATTCAACATTATATGCAACTGCATTCATTAAAATACATTCATCTTAGTTTATTTACTGTATTTGTTCATTCAATTCAAAACACAAAACCTGTCGACATTCTTCATAAGATAATGCAAAGTTCTCGGTCATCCTGCTAACAGTTCATATTTATTGCCAGCAAGTTTTGCCTACTTTCTTATGATGGTCTTGGGAATTACCATATTAAAGGTTATAAATTGCAGGGCTCTCTAAACTCTAATAAAGCTATGCCTTCACAAATTTAGCCTTAAGGCACCAAGTCTAAGAAATACATGATAGGCTTTATAACCTACACAGGCTAAAAGAGACTGTGCTTATATTGTTTAAAAATGGAAGAAAGGAACCATTAAAAATTCTGGTCCTAAACAACAAAATAGGGTTTCTTTCAAAAGGTTTTCAAAATCTTTAGTAAGAAGCAATTTTAAAAAACAGAAAATAGCAAATGCAAAATTTGCTGTTAAAAGAGGCACCTTAAAAATAACCAATACTAAGTCCAGAATCCAAAGATCAGTAACCTTAAACTAGTCAAAAGTCCATGAATCAGAAAAATAAGAACATCCAAATCCAATATCAAATCCAAATGTCCAAAAAAAAAGTTGAACTCAACAAATATAAGCAGGAGGTAACCAATATTGTTGCTGAGGCTCTTTAAAAAACAGAACTGAGGGTGGTCCCTCTGCTCAGTTTATATAATACATAAAAGTAAAAAAAAAACAAAAAATGTTAACTAAAACTAATGCCTCTGGGATGTAACTATGTACTTACAAGGATTTCCCAAGAAGTTCTGAAGTACAATTGTTTTTTGCTAATAACTTATTACAGCTTTTTTTGAATAGAATGAATAGGTATATTTAATTTACTCCTCTGTTTTCTATGTAATCCCCATCAGATTCATAACTCTAATATATAAAATATAAATAATAAATAACATGTTACCATTGGTCCTGTTTTTCTCAGACATTTCTCAGATATAATAAAAATACAACAAACATACCATGCATAATTTGCTAAGAGAAAGGGTTTTAATTAACCTTTTTCAAAGAAATCTTTAAGCCCTATGTCTTCATATGTTGTGCACTTTTTGATGACAGGAGGGTTTCACTGCAGGAACACAATATCTAAATAATTGAGAATGATATCAAGGAAGAAAATGAGTTTTCCATCAGTCACTCTATTTTCTACATTTGCCTCTCCACTTCTGATTTAATGCCTTTAGTGCCAGCGATTGTCGCATTTGAAAAACAAAAACCATCTATGGATGAGACACAGTCCATTCAAAAGTACAGTCACACATATGCTCTCATATACAAGGCAGGCTGTGTGGTGTAGTGGTTAAGGCTGTGGACTTCACGCCCTCACATTGTGATTTCAAATCCTGATACTGTCACTGTGTGACCCTGAGCAAGTCACTTGGTCTGCCTGTACTCCAATTGGAAAACTAAAAGAAATGTAACCAGTTACATGGTATATCTTGTAAGTCACCTTGGATAAAGACCTCAGCCAAATAAGTAAATGTCATGTAAATATATGCTTAAAAATGCCTGGTCCTTGATTGCCATTTTATGGTTCTTCACTGGGTTATGTGGCTCCTTGTAGAACTATTGCTTGGCCAAGCACCATTTCATTCTGGGAAGAGTTCTTTGCATATGAAGTTTGTTTTTTGTGCTTTGAAAAACATCCTAATATGTAGAAAAAGACTGAAATCTTTAATGTATGGTAGGCTACCCATCAGGACAAAAACAGATTAAGAAAATATGGACTTAGTCTGTATTATTGTATGTAGTAAGAGTCCTTTTAAAATCAGAAGTCAGTGGTATTTTAAAGATTTGTTACCATCTATTCATGTACCACTAGGGTCTTGTACCATGTTATGCATTACATCTTGCCTGAAGAAGGGGCCTGAGTTGCCTCGAAAGCTTGAATATTGTACTTTTTTTAGTTAGCCAATAAAAGGTGTCACCTTGCTTGACTTTTCATTATGTCTAGTCATGCTTCTTTACTGTATCAAGCCTGTTGCAGATCAAAACAAATAATGGTGCATTTTGAAACCTTCATGTGGAATGGTCTTTTGGGAACCAAAAATGGTTCCCCTATGGGATCATTCTGAAGACCCCTACTAGTACCTTTATTTTTAAGAGTGAATATCCAGATATTTTTGTTGCATGTGCCCTACTGCCTTTTTTTGTTTTGCTTACTTCACAAATACATTTTACATAATGTTGTATGACAGCATTTTTGTGTTTTTTTTTAGTTTTTTAATTATGTAGCCCACACTAATTTCACTCTTTTACATCTCCCTACTTGACCATATTTAAATTAGAGAAAAGAAATTGTGAAATAGTTTCCCTGCTTCTTTTTACATCTAACAAATTTTAACAGTGACTCTTCTTTTCTTTATGTGTTAGACATTTTTAAATTAAAAAAGAATTTTCCTGTAATACTGAGTAAAAAAAGCTAATGTGTAAGATCAAAAATAAAGTTCAGTTTTTTCTATGTTCTGTTAATCTTGCCCATATATTTCATTGCAGAACTCTGTGCTTTTCCTTGCCCCTCCATATCTGTATCTCTGTGGTGTTTTACACGTAGCCCCTAAAATTGCAACTACTAATTGTTTATGCGCTTCTGTTCCTCAGCTTGGGCATGCTGGCAGTATATGTATCCATTTCTTTAGATGAATATACTTATTAATTGTTCACAACCTTCCACAATTTATTTGCTAGTAAAATGAAGATTTGATTCAGAGTAAGACTTTAAGGCCAAGGGGGATGTTTTTAAAATGGTTCAATTAATCAAATCATTAGACCAATTAATTATTTGAGAACTCTAAAGCCAAACATCATAATATTTGCTGAATGAGTAAGCATGATACCCTTCTTTTTTTCTTAATGTTTTACAAATTAATCATGTACTGTACTTGGATCTGGATATCACCTCAAATCCTACTTTCTTGGTAAAATGTTCCATCTTAAACCATGCAGTAATGAAACCATCATTCTTTATGTCACATTTATCATCACTTTAAAAATGTTTTTTGGGACTAAAATAATCAGGTTTTACCAGGTTGTTCAAAGTAAAGTTTTATTAGGAAATAAGTATCAGAAACCATACAGTTGGCCGAGTTATAAGTGCTGTATGTTTCATTATATAAATGAAAATGCTAGTGTAAAGGTTCTGTTATTTTCTAGATGTTAGGAATACTAAATAAAGGCAGCAATATACTACAGTACATAAAATAAGGCCACAATTATAAGATTATTTAAGCACAACCTTTTAGGCTGCAGTACCCTTTTGTCTGCATTTTAGCAGTTTTCTTGAGGTCATTATAAAGAATATAACTTATTCCACAATGGGAAACAAATTTGAAAGAGACAATTAGAAAGAAAACAAAAATTTTGAATGATTCACAAGAAGAAAAATTTCACTTTTATGCAACACTAGCTGTGTAAGCCTGTGCTGTAAAAAGCCAGGGGTCCTAGAAACTATTGAAATCGTCACAAAAAAAATTGAGATGTAGAGATGTCAGGTAATTGAAAGGAACTACTCTGGGTGTCTCTCTCCTAGGAGGTTTCGTTTTGCCGATGTACTCGCATCGCTTGTTGCATTAGCGGCTAAGCGACTTTGTCTCTCCTCGGCGGTTTAGTTTTGCCAACGTGCTCACCTCGCTTGTGTATTAGCGGCTAAGCGAGTTTATGTTTCCTCAAAGGTGGAGCCCTTACCCTGATTCCACCTCTCACTTCTGGGCTGGACAGACAGACACACACACACACTTCCACGCATAGACGTATATATATAAGATGTGTGGAAATTTCTTGGACAGGCAAGTCTTTGAGTAGTGCTCAGATACATTCCCCAGTTTAACCTTCTAAATTAACTTTGATGTTGACTTTCTTCCTGGTTGCCTTTGGTCACCTTCTATGTTTGCTGAAAAGACAAAAATGGATAACTGCACAAACCGGCAATGGTCTTCTGAGCAAAAAGTATGCAGGGTTGACCTGTGTTCTTTAGGGGCAGCTGTCAGTCCTGTGCCCAAGTCAGTAAACATCTTCCCTGATGAACCAGAATTAGCATGTAGACGCTGATTGTGGAGGCTGACTTATAGTTATTCAAATGGACGGCGAGATCATAAGGTTCTAGCAAATGTCCATGGGAATGTAGTATGTTAGCTGATTTTGTTCAATTTTAATAGCAGAGTTTAGGCCCTCCTTCTGTCACCTACCCCTCATCAGGAAGACTACAGTAATCCCTCGCTATATCGCGCTTCGCCTTTCGCGGCTTCACTCTATCGCGGATTTTATATGTAAGCATATTTAAATATATATCGCGGATTTTTTGCTGGTTCGTGGATTTCCTCGGACAATGGGTCTTTTAATTTCTGGTACATGCTTCCTCAGTTGGTTTGCCCAGTTGATTTCATACAAGGGACGCTATTGGCAGATGGCTGAGAAGCTACCCAGCTTACATTTCTCTCTCTCTCTTGCGCTGACTTTCTCTGATCCTGATGTAGGGGGATTGAGCAGGGGGGCTGTTCGCACACCTAGATGATAGGGACGCTAGTCTAAAAATGCTAAAAGATTATCTTCACGTTGCTACCTTCTGTGCAGCTGCTTCCTGAAGCGACATGCTGCACGGTGCTTCGCATACTTAAAAGCTTGAAGGGCACGTATTGATTTTTGATGTTTGTTTTTCTCTGTCTCTCTCTCTCTCTCTTTGTCTGCTCCTGACGGAGGGGGTGTGAGCTGCCACCTTCAACAGCTTTGTGCTGCGGTGCTTCGCATACTTAAAAGCCAAACAGCCCTATTGA